>NC_056743.1:290430443-290550443 GCF_019279795.1 Protopterus annectens
CTTACTGTGAGGCAACAACGCTACCGCAGCACCACCACCGCGGGTAGGCATGGCCAAAAGTAAGCTGAAAGAGTGCCATCTAGAGGAATGTACCTGTGCTAACTCTAAAGGAAAAAAATAAGCATGCAATGGAAATAATTTCAAGTACATTCCAACATTATCTGTGCTGTGTAGATTATTCATGCTGACCCACCTATAAGCATGAATATTGTATCAGTGTTATGTACAATATTCATGCTTATAGGTGGGTGAGCCAGAATCAGATCGACCCAAGCTCAAGCTTGAGAAAAGCTTGGCTAGGGCTCATCCTCAAGCAAGATAACGAGCCGAAAATAAGCCGAGACATTGTTCACTTTTTTTCTTTCACCTCTGATTCACATTGCTTCACATTGTTTTAGCATCAACAATGTTTGGTTGCATCATATATGCTGAAAGATCTACTTTACAAGCTTGAAGTTTCAAAACTTGAGACAATAAGATTAAAGTTCTGAAACTTTGAAATTGTAATAAAAAAAATAAAAACAAGAAAATTTTTTGTTTTACATTTTTGCAGGGGGGCAAGCCCCCCTGCACCCCTAACAGCCCCTGCTAAATAACTATACCAATTCCAAGATCTCACTACAGTGAGGAAAATGCTAACTTTCCCATTCCACGCTGTACGGGGATCTCCATTCAAAATATTCAAACTTTCAAAACTTCAATCTTATGGTCTCCACCATTTGCAGTTCAATGTTTTGAAACTTTGAGCTTGTGAAGGGACTCTTTGATGAAACCTCAGAGGTAGGTGGAAACAGACAGCTGTTAGGGAATTGGAAGACAGGATAAGGAATTGTGTTTTTTTTTTTTTTTTTTAGGGAAGAAAGAGCATGAGAGAAAGGCATACAGAGACAAAATGTAAAGGCGTAATTGCTTTCATTTTACAATTAACTTCCTTTCTGTCTTTTGCTGACGTTTGAATGTATAACCCACTCAGGATTCCTTTACTCATTAAGGGCTATTAATTTAATAAAATATCACACTGGAAGCTGAAACTGTGTGTGTGTGTGTGTGTGTGTGTGTGTGTGTCTGTGTGTGTGTGTGTGTGTGTGTGTGTGTGTGTGTGTGTGTGTGTGTGTGTGTGTGTGTGTGTCTGTCTGTTGCGCATGTCTGTGTGTGTTGCACACGTGCGCACGCGTGTGTGTGTGTGTGTGTGTGTGTGTGTGTGTGTGTGTGTGTGTGTGTGTGTGTGTGTGCATGTCTGTTTAAGAAACAGAGAGAGAGTGCAGAGTTAACACTTTTATTCTTTTAGCCACGGTTTAGCAATAGATAGATGCACATACATTCAGAGATTAGGAAAGACGTTATAGGTTCATAGATTAGATGTGTACTAGGCTAATACGCATTAGGACCTTTATAAACCTAACCATGAAACCCAAATGTGAACCACAAATTTTATGTTTTGGACATATATACAGGGTGTGATTTTTTTTTGGTTATGACATGATTTACTGGCTGCCTCTGTTCATCAGAGAGATAGGCAACAGACCAAGAATGAATTTCTGATTTCATATTCAATGGTCCAAGTTGTACGTAAATAGGGTTAGGGAGTGATTTTGTTTTACATGGATAGGCAGCCTATTCCCAATGAATGGGAATTCTCAGATATACATATCTGTCTCTCCAACATGTCCTATGTATACTGCATTAAAAAGTTAGGTCTTTGGATCTAGTAGGTCTGATGTTGTTTGTTTTGAGGATGTGCAAAAGGGAGTGGGCTCCAAGGATGCCTTGTTGTAAGCCAGGTATAGATCATGTCTCAGTAGTCTGTGGGAGACTGAGTATAGACATACAGCTTTGATGTGATCTGCATAGGGCATTGTGTTTATGCTTTTTATTATTTTTGGAAAGAACCTTTGCAGACATTCCAGTTGCTGCATGTGTCTAGTCAGGTACATACGATGCGTTATATATCTGCATTGTAATTTGGCTGAGTTTTAACCTCTTACAGTCTGTTAACTCTCCTGCTTGCACAGTTATGCATCAAGTAAGCTGTGTCACATTTAAATAAACTTTCAAACTACAAAGGAGGAAGCACAAGCTAATAAACCATATTGTTTGTCATGCAGCGTGTGAGTAGGTTTGTAAACATCCACATTGTGATCATAGTATATACATCCTACCTGTTAAATCTTTTTCTTCAGATTTTTCATTGCCAGCTACAGCTTCATTCTGAGTGGGTTCTAAGATTCAAGCCAGAGCCTTGGCCTGGTCCTTCTCCAGAATTCCATGGCTTGCCCACGTCTACCTTTGTCATTATGCATTTTATTGTTCTTGCTGTTTTGACATCAAAAACAGTATTGTGAATATTCTGTTATTTGTAAAAAGTGTGATGTTCTAGAATATTTTTGTACTAGCAACAGAATTCATAAAGCATTCACCATTACAGACTATAAACCCACTATTGAATGAAGATGTCCCTGCCAAATTCTGTGTATTCATGCATTCAAAATATTGTTTGTTAGTCTGTGGTTGTCTTTCTCTATCCACATCTCAAATATTTGTCTACTCAAAATATTTGTTGTAAATCTGCATTTCAGTATCTTTTTCTATCTACACTGTCAATAGATACTTTCCTAACTAGTGTGATATCTCTGAATATTTGACATACTAAACTGTTGACCTTATGGGCCTGGGGTATGACTGAAAAGGAGCTGGCGACCAGCACACTTACCTGGTCATTATTTAGCAGTAACAATAAGAAATAAATAAGATCACAGCCTATTTCCTTAACTCATTAATGCTGACAGTGTTGTTTGCACTGTTTTGTTTTAACTTAACCATGATTATGAGTTAGCAGTATTCAGTGCTGTGATCAAGTACACTAAATGTGAGAGAATGACTTCATTTTAACAATAAATTCAAAAATGCTGCATTTTCTGTTTTGTTGAAATGATTTTCTCACATTTGATTTTCCTCTGACTGTAACCTGATGATAATTGCTATCCAGTCTGTGTGCAGTTAGGAATGTTACAGCTGTACATCTACTCATGCAAAACTCAAAAAGTACACCAAGGAAGCCAATGCAACTAGTTTTTCAATGTTCAGCAGTAAAGTGATATACAGTACAACTTCTTAAACAATAAATAAGTATTTAGTATGCCTTTTTAAAATGCAAATAACATCAAATAACACTAGCAGAGTCACATTAAGGGCAACATTGAACTGCTCACCCTGCTTAAAAAGGAGAGCAAAAACTCACTGAAGCAACCAATGCCACCTGAGTAGAGTACCACTGCCCACTCAAATTACATCATAATCTAGGCTGCAAAGAAAGGGGGAATAGAGATATATTCTTCACAGACCTCTCTAAAAGCCCGCCAGTCTGACCTTACAGGCTATTCCCGTTTCTTTCTCTGCTAGACTAGCAACCACACCTTGCAGCATATCCTTAATAATAATAGAAATATTGACATTAAACAAGGCGAGTCACATATCACTCAAATGAACCCTATCTGATCTAAACCAGAAAGGGTCTATCAGCACACTCCTAATAAGCCAAAGTCTTAAAACCAAGAAAAAACATGGCCTGTGAACCTCTATGATTAAAGAAACATGTGGCCAATTCAACACTTTTATATCATTGCACCTGGCTTCAAACCATCCTAGGTATAATCTCAGACCAAGCAAACCCCTCACCATGCAATACCTTTGTTTTAACCCCAGTACTAAATCTGAAATTATCAGTGACAACAACTACCATTTTACAATTACCCCCAAGTCATTCCCACCTATATGAATTAATACCAACTTGACCTTCCCCTCATACAAATGAAGAGACATAATCATCTTCATCCATTGTTCCCACCGCATACCTCTACAGGCACTTCCATTTTGCAGGGTCAAGACCTAACGTACCACCATGAAGATGAATCACTGTTCACGCTGCTGGCCGCTAAATAAAGCAATGGTCAATAATGATAATCTTGCTGTGTTCTGAAAAACAATAAAAAAAATACTAACCAAACAACCATACAAAGTACTAAAGTAAGCAGGGCAAAATGTATCTAACATAAAATAAAAAGGTATCAGATACCCAGCTCCAAGTCCATTTAATAACTTCAGGTGATGATACTAAAGCCAGATCAGAGGCCCTTCCTATTTAAAAGGAATGGCTAGAAAAACGATCTGCTTAACTCTTGACACACGAATGCCTTTTGAACAATCCAAATAAACTTCCTTTCTGCAAATGACCTCCTAACACTGTCCTAAAATAAACAGGCATTCCCCTTTTCTATCAGATGTTCTTGATTATAACAAAACCCATATCACTTGACAGAGCAATAATAATTTCTCCCTACAAACCTGCAATACCAGCTGCTGCGACCGCTTTCTCTGATACATCTTAGATTTCCACAACCAAACTACCATTGCTGTATTAGTAATGTAAACATATCACTAATTCAAAGAACCTGCTGGCTCACTAATCCTAAAAGACCCCACATACATAAAAACAGCTAACAATGACCACAAAACACAATTTCTTCGGAAGGTGCAATCAACAGGAAACCAACTGAAACCAGTCTTTGTAACACTTTTCCTAACAGTGGTCTCTTAGCACATCCCACTGCTCTAACTCTTTCCCACCTTTTCAGCATACTCACAACTCCCCAATGTTTTGTCACATTCTTCAAACCCAACAACCCAGACATTGCACTAACAGCTGCCATTTGTATACTAACTATGTGAACTGCCTGCCCCAACATTCATCTGTGCACCAAATGCTGACACACCAGCTTCACTGACCAGCCCCTTTGCTTCAAAGGGAGCTGCTGCCTAAATGCTATGACAGCAGAAATAACTGAACTGTATGCCCTTCTCCTACATTTTGATAAAGAGTGTGATAGTAGCCAACCATCTACAAATTACCAATCTTCAAAACTTCATTTGGAACTACTGTATTAGGAGCCATTCGATGAAACCTGTAGAAATGAAAACAAGACAGACTGTCACCTAAAAACTTAAATTCATCTGACACATGCTGTTCTAAGAATGACAAATTAAACCTTAGAGAGAGAAATACTACTTTCCACAGGAGTAATTGCATTAAAGCAATGTCTTACTGTAAGAGTGAAAAACACTCTTCAATTCAAAAAATGATTTTGACATACCACCAAAGTTCTCCAAATAGTCATCAACTCCAAAAATGCCAAATCCTTTTCAGCCCAACTCCCTGACCACTCTGCAGCAAAATATTGATCTTTAAAAACTGTCCCCATCCCTAGACCCCTTGATGCCATTACTGGATACGAGGAGTCCTTCCAAAGTACGATGCCATTAAAACCTTCCAGAAATCACAACCATAAATCAATATCCTGCTTAACCACACTTGGCAAATGCATCCAATGATGCTTGTGACAACCCCTTCTTAACAGATTTGCCAATGACTTATTAAAAGCCCTTCATACCCTTCAGCTCGGCATGCAAAATGCAACAAGCCCAGTAGTTCCATCACTTCTCTCACTCTCACTTTCTCCTCGAAAGCAAATTTAACAAGGTGTTCCCTCAAATTGCTAACCTTATCCAACGGCAAACAAATTAGACCTCTCACAACATCAACCTCCAACCCCAAGGATTTCAACCTTTAAGAGTGGTCTTCCACCTCGTCATGAGCTAGTGCCACCCCAGAGCCATCATTCAAAGCTTAGCCTCATGTCGCACTGACCTTCCTCATATATCAGAAGATCATTGAGGTAATGCATCACTTCCTGACCTGGGGCTTGCTGCTGCTACAACCACTGCAGTGCCATAGTAAATTTCTCAAAAGTGACTCAAGCTATGGTGCACCCCACTGATATTGGTTTACAAAATAAAGCTTCCCTACTATGAACATACCATGGCCAATCATATTCCCTGATAGGTAGTAAGTGAAAGGCAGCCTCAATGTCCAATGTATCTAACCAAGGGTCTACAAAATTTCTGATGATATGAACCTCAAAATCTAATGAAGGGTATTGTACCTTTTCCTCTTTCTTTTCAATGTGATCATTAACTAAAACTCCCTCAGGAAAAGACAAATTATGAATTAAATGAAAATATATTTTCCTCTTCTTGGATACAGACCCAAAGGGGAAACTTGAAACTAAGTAAATGGGGGTAGTGTCAAACAGGCCTAATACCCTACCTGCTCCCAGTTCTTCCAAAGAAACACCAGTGCCACATCTTCCTTGCTACAAACAGATGTCAAATATTTTGGAATCACTAAACTGTCCAATATTTATGATCTTAAACTAAACCCTATTGTAAAACTTATTATTAACTCCTGTGCTACTTCCTTGTTTGGGTAACCTTCCAACAAATCTGAAAATACATCCATCTTTTTGGAGAATGGGCACGCTGACCTACCTGTTTGCCTGTGAAAAGGTGGTTCACCCCCTACTACTGTGAAAATTCCCTGTGCCCTACCCCACAGGTACCTGTAACACTCCATGTCTATTGTTATCAATCTAAGTAGACCCTGCACTGTCTTTGTGCCAACATGTAGCAGCAACATGTGATCCCACCAGGAGACAGTACAAGAATACGTCAAATGGCAGTTTGAGCAAAAGCATTTTCCAGTATTAAACCCACATTACATACCAACTTTAGAGTCATCCTCACCCAAACTAGGCCAAGCTTGACAAAAAGGCCTATCCACCATACTGCCAAGCCAAGAATCTGCATGCCACGACTCCCACCTCAATGTCTTGTCTACAGCTTTAAGTTCATTAAATTGCTAGTCATACTATAACCAGGCATTACCACCTCTCAAATTCTGAGCTTCCTTAACTGTGATAAAATAAGCCAATAGCAGAAAAACTTTTGAAACATCTTTCTCCAAAATTACCACCATAGAATAAACAAAACTATGGACGCAGTTGTCTCACATTCTGGTTCTGTATCTACCCTACTTCTTCTTTCCTGATGCTTTTAAAGCTACTGTCAAGTCTTTAGCTTCTGGTGCTTCAGCCTTATCCAGGGGTTGTGCAAAATCTGCATCCAGCAGCTCAAATAAGTCTACATAATCCCCATTTGCAGACTTTCTCCTTCATTGCATAGGGTAAATTCAGTGTTAAAAACAAGCCTGATTCATTCAGCGACAAAAGCCTGAAGCACTAAAATACCATTTTGCTCTTCTTGTGCCAATGTAGGCTTCAGATGCAACTGCCCCAGCAATGCTGCTAACTGTTCTAAAAATGATGAAGCGGCCTCCATTCCTGACTCCTGTGCCTCCAGCAAGATATCCTTTAGTTGCCCGCACAAGACTCCATGACCTTTTCAAGCTGCCCCTAACAGCTCCTACAGCCTAACACTATCACCAATACTCAGATCTTGTAAAAACCCTGAAAGCCTGACATCCTGCTTGACTGCCCTTTTTTGAAACATGGTAAAAATACCAACAATATGATTGCTGGAAGATGTTGAAGGAATTGCTATGACCTCGTCAGACTCCCATGCAAATACTTTCATAGCTATAGACCTGTGCGACTCTGGAGCTCCTGGATAGAGCTTAGTCTTCCTCTTCCTCAGACTCCATTGTTCTTGGTCTGCATCACCTATAGGACCTTCATTACAACTCAGCTCTAGATTATCAACTGCTGCTATGTCCTGGAACACGGTATGCACCTGGGCTACAGTGCTGCCCCCCCAATCCTTCAAAGCCACCACATCAACCATCCTGCAAAACAGAAATGATCCAGTAAGACATTAAACAAAGAAGCCTTATGCTTAATTTTCCATTACTGTATAGATGTTAAACTCCCTCCCACAAATAATACGGTACACGTAAACCTCTCTCCTTGAAGCCCTGACTAATTCCCTCCTGCAGGCTATATTAACCACTAGAACCTCCCACCACCACCACCACCACCACCACCACCAGCACCACCATGTTACTACTAATCAACTAAGAGTAATACAGTAATTGGCAGCCTTAGTAGCTTAAAATCAGTCGACTAAAGACAGCTACTGCCTTCATCAACTGAACAAATTACTTTGCTCTCCCAACCCCCAGTCATGATAACAAACTTACCTGCTGCTGTCACGATCAACAGCATGCTTAGCAAACATGAGTTAAATGCATGAACTCCTGTTCCCCATCCCAAAATATGCAGCAATATCAACCATGAAAGAATCATACAATCTGCACAAAAATTAAGGGACTGGGGACATTCAGAGACCCCTGTAAATAAAAACCTATCAAGACAAGGAATTCATAAACCAATAATATGCTTGTAAGTATACCTCTACAAAATGAAAGGAATCTTGGATGCAAATACTGTCATAAACTTTTTTTTTATTTAAATATATCCCCTGCTTTCTCCTGCATTGCCAGTTAACAGCAGGATTTAAAGGTGCCAGGGCTACTACTTGTTCCTGAAATACACAACAGCTGTGAGGTATAACTAACTGTGATGAGTAATGGTCCCACCACTGCCAACCGGTATGTGACACATGATGCCCCCACCACTGCCAATAAATATGTGACATCCCCATGCTGGACCAGTAATCAAGGAGCTTAAATACTTACCACTGACCCTGGAGAGGGACGTGCACTTGGAGCACAAATGGATACACTCAGTATTTCCAGATGCAGACCTCTCTGCATCAAGCACAGATGTTCATCGTGTTTCACTGTTGCAGTCATGACTGTAGGGTTCTCCCCCGCCGGCAGGCAGTCCTCGGTCGGCCAGAATCCCAAAGTCTGGGTGCTGCTCAGCCATGCTCCCTGAAGTCAGAGCGCCAGGAGTACAAAGCTGGCAGCCGACACCATGTTCTCCAGTCTTTCTTGCCGTGCGGTGATAGCAGTTTGCAAGTGCCGGTCGGCTGACTCCTGACAATTTTTTCTAAACGTACTTCAGTCCGAAGACTTTCTTCTCCTACTCAAAGCTAAGTACCCCATTAAACTTTTCTTGCTCCAGTCTGATGTCAGAAAAAGTTAATAATTGTATTTCATGTGGGAAGCAAATACCTCATAAGGATTTTCATTCTTACTGTATTCCTTGCTTAGGCCCTGACCACGACGTAGCTAGTTGTCGGTTTTGTGCTAGATTTAATCAAAGCGTGCGATTAAGCGAGCGATTTTGCATTTCATTACTTGGTAGCGCTTTAATTACAAAATGTCATCGGACACGCGGAGTTCAAGGATAAAGACAGGCCTCCGGTCCAAAACAGATGATATTGTACAAGCAGAGCCAGCTTCAGGTTCTTCGAACCGATGGTCAAACGGACCCTCCCACGAGCCAACTAGGCCTTTGAATATTTCAGTTGCAGGACCTTTGGACAATGCTCCTTCGGATGGATCCGGGGTTTTCAGGCCTACTCAGCTTCTGATAACGGCAAAGCCAAAGACAAAGGCAAAGACTCCTTCCAAATCAAAGACTACAGCCCAGGCCTCTTCTGATCTGGGACCCAAGTCTCAGAAACAGTTACTTAAGATGGCGGAGGACTTACTTACTATGATTGGGTTCACATCCCCTCAGATAAAAGGCCAAGGCAGGAATTGTATTATGACTCCTCTGATCAGGCTTCTGTTTCTTCAGTTTCTTCTTCTGACCAGGATTATTCTTTCCCTCCTTATGAGGATTCTGATGCTGAGGAATCCATTCCTTCAGCTTCTCCCCCTGAGGATTTTTCTTTTGGGGAAACTTTACATGAAATGAGGGAGCATTTTCACTGGGAAGGACAGGAGTACTCAGAATCTAAGAAAAGACTTAGGGATTTTCTTCTTCTTCCCCAACATAGACTCCTGGCAATCCCTCCTATTTTGGATATTGTGGATGATGCTTTTTCGGAGGCTAACTTAACTCCTGACTCTTTTCCTCCAGCTCCTGTTAAGCCAGACAGATATTATAGGGTTCCTGATTCACATCAGTTTTTATACAAGAATCCTACTGCTGATCCTGAAACCATATTTCTCAGGGCCCTAAGGGGGTTAAGGCCCTAAAACCCCATTCCCACTGAGAAGGATTCCAGATCTTTAGAAAGATGGGGCAAAAAAGTGTACACTTCTGCAACTTTATCTATTAGGGCTTTAAACTGTCAGTTTCATATGCTGAAATACCAGCAATTTCTTCTGTCTGTTTTGAAACAAAAGCTAACTTCCATTTCGCAGATAATAAGGAATTACATGACTTAATGCATGCCACTGAACAAGTAGGGAAGCATGGTTTACACTGTGGTTTTGATGCCTTGGAGGCCTCTTGTAGGGCTGCTGCCTCTGGCACAGTCATTAGAAGGCATGCTTGGTTAAAGGAACAAAACTTGCCAGATCAAGTAAAAGCTAAGTTATTGGATGCTCCTGTTCAGCATAATGTTTTGCTTGGATCTAAGGCTGAAGAGGTGATAAAGAAGATGGAGGACAAGGCAAAATCCATGCAAATGGTTAAGGATTTCTTACAAGTACAGCCAGCCAGATTTAGTAGGAATTGGCCTACTAAAAATTGGTCCTTTCCCAATTCAGACAGGCCTCAGAGGGGTAGATACAGGCCTCTTACAGACCAAGACAGTGGACTGATTCCACCCCTAGGGGTGGAGAGGACAGGTCTCAAGCTCATAGAAAACAGGCTCAATGACTCCCTCTGCTGGGCTGCAGGAACTTCTTGCCTGGAAAGGGAGAAAACTTTCTCTTCACCTAAATTGGACTCATATAACCCAAGACAAGTGGGTTCTGGATGTGGTTTCAAGAGGTTACAAATTCCATTTTCATACCCTACCAAGACCAAGCGGATGGCCGGATCTACCAAAACATCAATGGTTAGAGGCCTTAAACCAGGTGGAAGCTCTTGGCTATGAAAGCCATAGAACTGGTTCCACTTTCAGAAATGGGACAAGGTTTTACTCAAGGCTCTTTCTAGTCCCCAGAAAGCAAAATTCATGGAGACCCATTCTGGATCTGTCAGTCTTGAACACTTTTCTCGAGATACCAAAATTCAAGATGCTTACTCTACAGCAGCTACTTCCAATGCTGACCAAAATGCATGGTTGGTAACTTTGGATTTAAAGGAGGCTTATTTACACATTCCCATCAGGCAGGAGTGCAGAAAATACCTCAGGTTCAAGGCCGGATCGAGGCACTATCAATTCTCTGCGCTGCCCTTTGGATTGTCTACTGCACCCAGGGTCTTCACCAAATGCCTGGCTCCAGTAGTAGCTTATTGCAGACTCAAGGGAATTCAAATTTACCCTTATCTGGATGACTGTCTTATTCAAGCAGACAGCAAGGATGTCTTACTCCAGCATCTAGAATTTGTTCAGAAACTTCTCAAATTCCTGGGATTCACTGTAAACATAAAAAAGTCAAATTTGACACCTTCACAACAGATAACTTTTCTGGGTGTTCTTCTAAACTCAGCAACCCAATGGCATTTCTGACATCTGAAAAACAATTACAGCTGGCTTCAACTTTCAAAACCTTGGCATCATTAACTCAGCTGTCTGCAAGGAAATTCCTGCAGGCTTTGGGTTACATGGCCTCCTGCATCCTTCTCGTACCATATGCAAGACTACACATGAGGAAAATACAGTGGTACCTAAAAAGTGTATGGTCTCAGCATTGCCACAGTTTAGACATATAGATCACCGTCCTGCCTTGTCTTCAAAAGGAATTCCTTTGGTGGTCCAAGGCATGTGCTCAAAACAAAGGGAAAGCCTTCAGTCTGCCTCCAGCCAGTCAGATACTAACCATGGACGTCTCAGATTACGCATGGGGAGCCCATTTGCAGGGCAAATGTCTGCAAGGCCTTTGGACAAAGGATCAGAAGCACCTGCATATCAATTTAAAGGAAATGTTAGCCGTTCAGAATGCTCTATTGGCCTTCAGGAATCTTCTACAACCAGGACAACTACTGATACGGACAGACAACACCACAGTTATGCGGTACATAAACAAGCAATTGCAGACTAGCCATGAATCTATGGAACACAGCTCTAGCTTGCAAACTGGACCTTCAAGCTCAGTCTCTGCCAGGGAAACAAAACATCCTGGCAGACAGTCTGAGCAGGAACCTGTCAGACCCACACGAATGGATGCTGGACACCGAAATATTCAAGATGATTACAGTAGTCTGGGGATGTCCTCACATAGACCTCTTTGCATCCCACCTCAATCATCAACTACAGATTTTTTGCACAAGGACATTCCACGAACTAGCTTGGAAAGTGGATGCACTATCATTCAGTTGGGGAAACCTCTCGGAGTATGCCTTCCTGCCTCTACCTCTTCTTCCACGAGTGTTATTAAAGATCAAACAGGACAAGCCCAAGATGATAATTTTACTGGCCCCAAATTGGCCTCGACAGTTTTGGTACCCAACACTGAAAAACCTTTCTTCAGACTCCGAACCTTCTGTCCCAACACCAGGGTCAGGTTCTGCACTCCCATGTCAAAAGTCTCAGCCTGGCTGCCTGGTTAATCCAGGGTCTCTGATTCATTCTCTCCTACCCAAGCAGGTTATGGATGTCATTTTAGAAGCCAGACGTCCTAGCACTAGAAAATCTTATGCAGGAAAATGGAAAAGATTTTGCACCTGGATGCAGGCTCAGGATTCGGATCCTCTTATTCTTAACATTACTCTGATTTTACTTTACCTGACAGACCTCTTACACTTTTCTTCCATAAAGATACATGCCTTTGCTATCTCTGCTCATTATAATACAGACCCTCCAATCTTTTCCCACCAGCTCATGAGACAGTTTCTCAGAGGAGCTAAGAACTTAAGGCCCCCTAGATCTCCACCTATTCCTGCCTGGGATCTCAACTATGTTTTGGAAAAACTCACCTTACCTCCTTTTGAGCCTGCTGCCACATCTGACATCAAGTTTTTATCTTGGAAGACAGCCATCCTGTTAGCTCTGACCTCTGCCAGGAGAGTTTTGGAGTTGCAAGCTCTCATGGCTGTGGAACCTTATATTATTTTTCATCAAGACACGGTGTCTTTAAGGACTAATCCTACTTTCATGCCTAAGGTGGTTTCCAAAGTGGCTTTAAATCAAACTATTCACCTGCCAACTTTTTTCCCCAGTCCTCAAAATAAAGGGGAAAGGATCTTGCATTCCTTGGATGTACACAGACAACTACGTTTTTACCTGGACAGAACCAAGGACATCAGGAAATCAGAGCAATTGTTTGTTTCTTATGCTTCAAGTTCCCAAGGTAAAGCCATTTCAAAACAAACCATTTCTAAATGGATTGCTCATGGAATCATATTTTGTTATTCTCACAATGGAAAGCAAATCCCAGGGAGTATAAGAACTCACTCTACCAGAGCTGCTGCCACTTCAGCTGCCTTCCTCAGGGGAGTTCCTACCAAAGACATTTTGGAAGCTGCAACTTGGAGTTCAGTGCATACTTTTTCTAAGCACTACAATCTACCACTCTACTCGAAGTCTAGGGCAGGCTTTGCTTCTGCAGTCTTGCAGGCCTTTAGCCCCTCTACTTTATGACCACCTCCCTTTTATTCTGCTTTGGGATTCAACTGATCATGACTGCAACAGTGAAACACGATGAACATAGTACAGTTGTGTACACTTACCATAAATGTAGATGTTCGAGTGTCTTCACTGTTGCAGTCTGCTACCTCCCTCCTGTCCCCTCTTATTTTTTCTTTTGTGTGGTTCCCTTTTTCACCCTTCTTCTGAGGTGTATTTGCAAAGGGTATGGGTTTTTTTTTTACTCATTTTGGAACACCTGACATCTGGGGAAAGAAAAACTGGAGAACATGGCGTCGGCTGCCAGCTTTGTAATTCTGGCGCTCTGATGTCAGGGAGCATGGCTGAGCAGCCGACGCCGGACCCAGACTTTGGGATTCTGGCCAACCGAGGACTGCCTGGGGAGAACCCTACAGTCATGACTGCAACAGTGAAGACACTCGAACATCTACATTTATGGTAAGTGTACACAACTGTACTTTCCCTTAAGAGCACACAGGGAACACACTCAGCTGGGGGTCTGGATTTCTGTATGTCTGTCTCCTCCAGGTCCCCAGCAGGACTCCCAACTGGTACAGTACAGCTGTAGGGTTAGGTGCTCAACCGAGTCTCCAAGCCAAGTTCTCCAACACCCTCTCTGTAAACCCGTTGGCCAAGTAGCTGAGACACACATACTGTGAGATTTGATTCTTTACAAAAAGACACACACACACACCTGGGAAAGTCTGGCACAGATTTACCTGCTGTGTCCCCTTCTTCCCAGAATTTAAGGTAGTTATCACCATCACCAGACATTCCACAATCAGCTACTCTAAGCCCCTTAACAAATGGTGTCCAGTAATACTGTGCAATATTAATACTAACATAAGTGGTAGTAGTTGACCAATATGGCTAGGCCTTCTGGAGTGGCCCACACAGTGTCACCAAATAACATATAAGCACTCTCAAAGACTAAATACTTTCTACAAGGATGAGTCACAGTAAACCTTTTAAATATATTTAATAATAAATAATAAAAGAGCATGAAAATACTGAATATATATTCACAGTAAATCACAGAGTCCAGATCACAGGAAATATTGAAAAGAACATTGATGGACAGACTCAGACAAATAAAGCAAAACAATATCTAAACTAAGCTTCACTGTATTCCTGACTGAATCTAGGAGAATTATTATTCCCTAATGAGTTACATAGGATCATAGGAAGTTACTAGGCTATGGGCCATGAGGCCATTACAAGCCTAGCCAAGAAATTAGCCCGTGTTCTGACAAGTCAGCACCCAATGTCCCTTTGTCCAGCAGGGACGCAGATGGAATCCCAGGGGTGTATTTTTAGTTCCCCATCCAAGTTGTCCAGGTTGTGCCTAAAAAGGGTTAATGAGGTACTCTGCTTGACATGGAGAGGGAGTCCATTCCACATAAGGGGGAGTCTCTGGGACACAAATCTGTCCTGCCAACAAATCCTATTGATGTCAAAGACCAGGTTGAGGTCGCGCATGTGGGTTACTTGAGTGGAGCTTGACTTGTGGATATGCAGCAGTCCCATCAAGGTGAGGTCTGAGATTGCTTTGTATACCAGAAAGACGTCATGTCTGAGGAGTCTGCATGAGACTGTGTATAGGGACAGAGCTTTTAGCCTATCTGTATAGGATAGATGTTTCAGGTCCTGGATTCTCCTGGTGAGGAACCTCTGTGGTCTGTCCAGCTGCTGCATGTGCTTTGTGAGGTACATGCTGAAAGGGGTGTTGTACTCAATAATGGGTTTTATAAGGGAATAATACAGGGATTTTATGACCTCTTTGTCCTTGGATGAGATACCCTTCCTAATGAGGTGGGCCATGTATAAAGCTTTCCATACAATGGAGGCAATATGGTGGTCAAAAGTCAGTTCACTATCAAGTTGGGTGCCCAAGTCCCTCACGATTGATTGCATGCTTAGGACCTTGTTATTAATGTGATAATTTGTGGTGACATCACTCTCCCCAAAGGGGATAATGATGAATTTTTTGGCATTCAGTTTGAGGCCATGTTTCTGGCACCAGTCATTTATTTGAGTGAGACCCTTTTGGAGGACGTCCATATCACTATTTTTATTATTTTATTTTACATTTGTTAACCGGGGGTGTCTGACTGAGTCAAAAAGGCCTGTTTTCAGCAGAGGCCCGTGGAGAAAAGCTCCACAAAGAAAAATTACAGACACATTTAGTTATTTAGACATGATCAGTATACACACAAATTACAGGAGACATGTTTTTACAGTGGTATGTGGCACATAAACAGTTACAGTGGAGAGAACAAACAAAAAAATATTAATTTTAAAAATAAAGGTAATTAATAGATTTGTGGTGTACAGCTGAAATTTGAAACATAAGTAGAATACATACATAGTACACAGGTACAGTACATACATTTTAGATTAGGCAGTGTTTGTGAGTAAGACTGAAAACTATTATCAAGTGCTCTATATTTTGTATGTATGTGTTATCCGCTTTCACTAGCCTGGGGAGCAATCATGGCACTGCCAACTTTCCTTGAGATGTTGCCCAATGAGGTCTTTAAAGGAGGCATTGGATAATGTGTTTTGAATGCTTGTAGGGACAGAGTTCCATTTTTTAGCCACTGAACTACTATATAGTGCATCTCCAAAGCTATTGTAGCTGTTGGTGACTTCTAGTAGTAGTTTGCTTGATGATCTAAGAGGCCTTTTGGCTGAGTGATGTTGTACTTGGTTTTTGAGGGCAGGACACTTATTGGGGAGGTAACAGATAGAATGACAGAGGCAGAGCTAATTGTAGGTTAGGAGGTTGGGCAGTTCAAGCCAGTGGAGCTGTCTCAAAGCAGTACAGTGATGAGTTCTATATGAGCAACTTGCAGCAAAGCGGGCAATTCTGTTATAGCAGGCTTCCATTTTGTTTAGTTCAGTTTTGTTGAGATTAGTCAGAATGGGAGATGCATAGAGTAGGGTGGATAGAAGTTGGGAGCGAGCAATGGCTGATCTTGTGTTGTTGGTAAGAAATGGTTTGATATGGTAGAGTGACCCCAGTTTGGCATGTACTTTTTTAATAATTAAGTTGAAATGACTATCAAATTTTAGGTGGGAGTCTATGGTTATTCCCAATAGCTTAGCCTGTGCCACTGGAGCAATTGGAGTAGCATTAGTGGAGTAGATAGTGAATTGACTGTTAGTGTTTTTGTTAGAACTGGTTATAATCATAAGCTGAGTTTTCTTTGGATTGAGGATAAGTTGGGCTTTGGTAAGGTAGCTTTCAACATCAGAGAATGCTAGTTGAGTTGTTTGCAGGAAGGAGGGAATGTTTTGTGCAGCACAGATTAAGGTAGTGTCATCTGCATACTGAATTATAGATGCATGCTGTGTGGAGGTAAGGAGGTCATTTGTGAAGACTGTAAATAGTAGTGGTCCTAAGATAGAACCCTGTGGGACTCCTATAGTTATAGGCAGCTGAGGAGAGAGAGAATTTTCTCATTTCACAGCTTGGTACCTGTCAGTTAAGTACCTTTGGAACCAGGTAAGAGTGGAATTTGATAGATGATATTGGTTTAGTTTGTTTAGCAGGATTTGCTGTGAAACTGTGTCAAATGCTTTGGACATATCCAAGAAAAGAGTTGACACTTGTAGGCCTTCATTTTTGAGATGGTTCACTTTGTCTGTGAAGCAGAGGAGGGCAGTAGTGGTACTATGGGCAGGTCTGAAACCATGCTGAGTAGGTGACAGGATGTTGCTGTCTAGGAGATAGTTTAGCATCTGGGTATGGATGCATTTTTCTAGGATTTTGGCCAGCGGGAGAGTAAAGCAATGGGTCTGTAGTTATTAAGTTCAGTGGAGATCCCGCCTTTATGTATGGGTGTAGCATAGGATATTTTCCAGAGTTTGGGCACATACTTTTCAACAATTGATCTGTTTATGAGAGTGGAGACTGGGATAGCAATAGCATCTGCTGTGAGTTTCAAGAAACAGCTGGGGAGTAGGTCGGCTGCTGTTGATGAGGTTTTTAGTTTGGAGATCATGCTTTTGATTGAAGTGGTGGAAACTGTTTTGAGGGTAAAGTTTGTATTAGTGTTGTTTGTGTTGGTGGGGGGGGGGGGTAGTGAGGAAGGAACTTTCCTGTGATACTAAGGATAGAATTGAGTTCACAAAGTGGGAGTTGAATTGTGTTTCGATGGGAACTTTAGTGTCAGGGGTGGTTGGTTTGGGGGTATCCTTTTGGGTGGATTTTAGTAGCTGGCTTACATTTTTCCAAAATTTTTGCAGGTTGTGTTGGTATTTAGTTTGTAATGTTGTTTAGTAGGATTTTTTGTCCAGCCTAATGCATTTTTTTGCACGGTTGCGCAGTTCTTGGTACTTAGTTAGGCTTTGTGTTTCTTTGTTTTTTTGATAGTAAAGCCAGGCAGTGTCTCTGGACTTGAGGATTTGTTTGGTTTCTTTACTGAGCCATGGGTTTGTAGAGGTTCTAACCTTGATTTTGCACAATGGAGCGACAGTGTCTAGGTGTTGTAGAAATGTTTTGTTGAAATATGCTACAGCCTGGTCAGGTGGGAGGGTTTTTAGGGGGGTCCAGTCACAGTTACAGAGTAAAGGGTTGAGGACCTCAGGAGAATTTTTTGTGTTTCTAGTGGATATATAGTTAGTGGTTTTGCATATGCTTGTTCTACTATGTATAAAGTATATTATGTTGTGGTCACTTAAGGTGTCTGGGAGACTGCCTGTGTGAGGGTACAATGTGGGGTTGTTAGTTAGGACCCAGTCAAGGATGGATTCCCTTTTAGATTTTTTATCACATCTAGTTGGAATTTGGACTAGCTGCTGGTAGCCATGGAGATTTATTAGATTACTTGGTGGTTCTGATATACAGGTGAACCAATCTAGGTTGAAGTCCCCCAGAATAAGGGTTTCTTGTGAGTATGTGGAAGAACACCAGGATAAGAAGCCTTCAAGGCTAGCAGGTGTATTACCAGGTGGAATATAGATCACAATTGTGGTGATGACCTTTTTAGGGTGAAATTGAAGTTGTGAGATAAGTATGTCCCAATTATTGGGGGAGGGGTAGGAGTTTAGTAATTGACAGACAGTTAAGTTTGACTTGTACAGTAAGGCAGTTCCACCCCCTTTACGAAGTGGTCTGTCTTGTCTAATGGTATTGTAGCCGGTAGGGAGAACTTCTGAGTTAGCTATGTTTTTATTTAGCCAGGTTTCTGTTAAAGCAACTATGTCTGGGAAGTAGTGTGCTATTGTGGCCTGGAGTTCAGGTATTTTATTTTTGATACTTCTAATATTAATATTTAGCATTAAAAGATGGTTGGTTTTGCTGCTGTTGTTGATTTGCCTAGGGATGAAGAAAGTGGGGATGTTATGTTCTGACATTTGTGTTGGAGCAGTTTGAGTTGGACAGGATGGATTTGGGCCTGGGTTGGGGTGGATATCCCCACTTATGGTGAGCCTGGAGTTAAAATGGTTATACAGATGTTGGAGTTTGGTGAGGAGTGTGAGAAAGTATTGTGTTTTTTTGGAGTAGGAATGAGAGCATATGTGTTTAGTCCTGAATTGGTCCATTATGTAGTTCTTGAATAACTGTGGGCAGATATTATTATAATGTGTGGTGTCTGTATATGAGAGTGAATAATGCAGTGTTGTGCTACTAAGTTTAGGGATATTGCTAGAGTAAAAATTGTGGTGTTGTAAAGAATTATGAGAAGACAAGACTAGACTTAGTTGCGTGATAGTCATGGTTATAAAGTTTAAGTTGTTTCTAGGTGGGGGGGTCTGAATAGGAATTATAGGGTTGCACTATATGTGGATGGGGAAGTATTGTGGGTGATGTAAAAAATGCCTAGTGGGAATGAGAGTGATTGGGAGTATTTTGTGTGGAACAAGTTGGTGTGGTATAATGTGATATGACTTGAGGAGCTGTGATTGGTGGAGGTGATGTGAGGGTGAGCTGTGGGTGTGGCTGTGATTACTATAAATGTAGAGGTAGTGGGGGCGGGAGGTAATAGGGGGCAGGGCAGGGAACGGAGAGAGCCCGAGTGTTAGTGAGGGCGAATGGAGCGGGGCAGAGCCAACCAAGACAAAAGAAAAAGTAAGTATTACTTTACAAATCTGAACACTTTTAAAACAAAATCCTGAGGTGTAATGGCTTACCGGCAAGCAGAATGAAATTGCTTTGGAGCACTTGTGTCCTGGTGGGAGACTAGAAATTTAAAGATGGCTCCATGCTCAGCAGGATTCTAATATAGACTTTGTATTGGGGGAGGGAGATAGCACAAGGGGTGTAAACCAGGGGAATTGATGACAGTGCCCAGCTTGCAGTTACCTGCAAACTTGGTCAGCCATAGCCCACTGGTTTTGGTCTGCACCTCAGAAAAATATATCCCAAACAACAGAGGTCCCAAGACTGATCCCTGGGTACTCCGCTCATTATGGGTCTACTGCTTGAGGTGGCTTCCCCTATTCTGACTGGGTGGGTTCTATCAGTGAGCCAGTTTGCTACCCATCTTTTAACATATGGATTGATGCCTAGTTGAGAGAGTTTATCTATTATACCTGAGTGGGGAATAATATTGAAGGCTTTGGCCAGATCATGGTAGATAGTGTGCACTGTCTTTCCCTCGTGCATGGCTTTGGTGACTGTCTCAAACCAAATTTAACAGGCATGACCTCCCCTTAACGGAACTAAACTGTGTGGTATTGAATGTTTGGAGGTTGCCAATGTCCTTGTTAATGAGGTCCATAATAATACATTCCATGGCCTTGCAGATCAGGCTAGTTAGGATGATGGGTCTATAATTTCCTAGATCAGTGGACGTTCCACCTTTGTGCAAAGGGATGACAGTGGCTGTCCTCCACTCAGCTGGGATGAAGTCGGTACTCAAGCTTTGGTTGAATAGGGTGCCTAATGGTGTTACAAGTTCCAGCTTGAGTTCATGTAGGATGCAGCCTGGGATGTTATCGGGTCCCATGGAGGCTATATTTTTTGAGAAGGCAGTGATGACTTGCTCCTTAGAGATAAGGGGAGGAGGGCAGGTGCTGGGGACGTCCTGATTTATTGATGGGGGGACAGAGGGGTAAAGTTCTTGCTGAAGCTGCCTGCCAGCAGGTTGGCTATATCTACAGTGCTTGTTTATGTCGTTTCCTTGACCACCAGTTCTGAGCAGACTTAAGTGCTTCCTTTGAGATTGCGGACATATGTGAAGAGGGCCTTATGACTGTCTTTAGTAGATGTGGCAAGTCTGGACTTAAAGTTTGCTTTGGGGGATTTCACTTGTGTTCTTATTTGCTTGTTCAGGCTAAGGAGAGATTGCTTCCAGTTAGGCACCTTCTCCTTCTTGGTCTTGGACAGCAATTGTTTTCCTTTTATTATAGAGTTTATTTATTGTAGATGTCCACCAGACAGGTTTGCTCTCCTTTGAGGAGGAGGATTTTGTCCTGTCGAGTATTCCTGATTCCATGCAGCTATACAAATGCTTGTATAGTACTTTTGTGTAGGTTTGGACATTTGTCCCAGTTCCTATGGAGGGGAAAGGGGCTGTGAATCTGTTTATACCTTCCCTCAGGAGATTGTAATCAGCTTTGGAGAAGTTTTTATGCTTGACCCTAGCAAGGGGGTTCAGGGGAGATAGTGACTTTGAAAGTGACTGCTTTGTGGTCGGATCTTACCAGGGAGGTTGGCACTGTAGGGATGCTGCAGTTGTTACTCATGTTGGTTAATACCAAGTCCAAGATATTATCACCTCTTGTGGGGGTGGTGACCAGCTGGTCTAAGACATATGCATTGATGAAATCAAGGAATCTCTGGGCATTTGTGTTTTGGCATGAGTAGTTCTTTCACTCTGTGGTTGGGTAGTTAAAGTCACCTGGAATCAGGGTAAAGGGTTGAATCTTGATAAATTCAAAGAGGTCCAGATAGGTGCAGTGGGCATCTTCAGTCAAAGTTGGGGGCCTGTAGCTAGCTATGATTTGAATAGGGGTCTTGTCAACAGTTAACTGCACCTGGAGTGTCTCCTGTGTGTCATACTATTTGACCAGCTTGGAGGTGTGTATGTTTTATATATATATATATATATATATATATATATATATATATATATTGAAACTCCACTTCCTTTTGCTTTGCTGTCCATAGTTTGGGGTCAAAATGTATGACAGAATGAGTAACCTGGTATGGCTGGGGTACTTTCTGCAGCTTTGAACCAGGTTTCTGTGACTGTGCAGATGTCAGCATTTTCCAGGGTTAAGAATGCTTGCAATGAATGCAGTTTTGTGTTTAGACTCCTAGCATTTAGTAGCATGACCTTTAATTTGCATTTTGATGACATTGTCCATGTTGGTTCTTTTGACCTCATGGCATTGTCTAAAAAAGGCAGTATGGGGGAGATATGAGCTTTTGCCAGAAGCCTGAAGCTCAAGGGAGACAGATGCAGGCCATCTCTGGCAAAGCATTGTGGTCTGTCAATCATATCTTCCCAGGCTGTCAGGTACTGGATCCCCTTGAAGTGACACCAGAAACTAAGCCAATTGTTAAAAGTCAATCATTTCCTGTTTATATTGAGGCATCATTCTGGGTGATGGTAGAATGCTGCTTAAGGCTAGTGACATACCTGCCTGGGACACATATTCAGTGAACGTGATCATGTTTCTATTCATATAGTCCAGGGACATATGCCTCAAGTCATTCATCCCAACATGGATTATGACAGAGTCATAACAGTACCTGTTGTTCAGAGACTTGAGTGCATGTGTGATAATGATGGATTCTGGCACCTGACAAACAACTAACTGTGACTTTCTCCTTATCCAGCCTGGTGAGGGGCACATCTGTGTGTCCCACAATGGAGTCTCCTATGACATATATGTTGGGTTTATGGTTAGGCCTTAGTGGTTGTGAGACACAGATGTGTGGACTATGTGTGGTGGGCTGTGCATTTCGCTTGTGTTTTTGCTTCGGAGGTCTCTTTTGTTTGGGTATGTTTTTGTTGTGGACCTCTGGATATGTAGGTGTGTGTTGTGTAGGTGTAGGTAAGCTAGCTGGTTAACCTTTGCTGTCCCAGTGTCCTCTATTAAAACATATACATTTAATTCAGTTACAATAATATGTTTGAGTGAGAAGGATTGGGTAGATTATAAGTGATGTATAATGTTTGCAAGTGGGACTGTGTCAGTATGGTTTGTGATGTAGAATGCTTGCAAATAGGATTGTGTCGGTGTGGTTTGTTTTCATTTATATAAATGTGCGATTGCCTATGAAGTAAGTAATGGTTTAATAAAGATGTTTCTTGTTTAAAAAAGGCAGCAACTGAATAATTTATGTAATATGTGTTATGTTAATATAGTTTGATTACTTTTATAAGAATGTAAATATGCCTATGTTTCAAGTGATAATTCAATAAAGGTGTTTGAAAAAAAAAGTAATACATGTACATTTCTTTTCATTCCAGCAGGGTGCAGTGTTGATACATTTTAACATAAGCAAACCTTACAAATACATTTTCAACACAGGCATCTGTACAAATCAATTTGACATACAAATGACATATAATTACTGACAAAATTTCTGCTAGTTGTGTTGGCACAAGTCATATATCCACTGCAGTATTTCTCCTGGCATGGCTAGCAGTACCTCCTATTGTCGTACTAACATCCCAAGGGAAAAGTACAAATCAATCTGCAGCATGGGCCCAGCAACTCCAAACCAGATAGTATGCATGGTATACCCTTCGTTCTTCACTTCTTCAGACCAAATTACCGGGTAAGAAAGAACCAGATAAGATACACTTCAATAAGCACTTGCAACCTTAAAGGTTGCTAGAATAATATGGTTCATGTTAGCATGCATTTACTTGCAGAGCAATGAAGCTTGAAACTCAGCTGCTTGACATTATTTAGTGCCATCGATCCTTAGTAATTTGCCAATAAAAGCTTTAAAATATGAGGAACAGACAGAGCTAGAAAGCAACAATTTTATACATACTGCTAGAATCTGACACTGCACAATGTAAAGGTGAGACTACAGATACCTCATCCCTACTTCTCGGCCTTTTAGTGCAAGAAAACTGAACAAAGCCTAAAGACAGTGGGGGAACATAGGTCCCAAAATTAGCTATGAATTTTAAATATTCACAAGTTGTTAAAATAACAAGACACGCACTAGCCTGGCAAACACAAGTTAACTGCATGACTACAGCTCTAGACCTGGGGCTTCCATGCATGTACATGCATTTTCTGAAGGATGTGAAGTCTGAAACTCAAATCCCTGCCACTATTTAGTGAATTCAGTACTTAGTGACTAGCCAGGAAGCCACAAATTTTATGTGGAAAAGACCAAAATATGAGGCAATCTGGACATACTGCAAAATCTGGATAGTTGAGAAGTCCTCAGCTCACTTTCTCATCCTATTGAACACTTGCAAACATTCTATTAGTCTAACATTGCCATGCAGCCCCCAGTAGATGCCATGGCACGACATACAGCCACTTGAGCCCAGCATGTGGCTGAAAGGGACTGTGAAATAACTACTGACTTACTCATCAAATTAGTAGCCTAGGACCACAAAGCCTATAGAAAAAAATGCTCCAGCCAATGCAATCCCATTACAAGCTGCAGCTCCACTATCAGACCAACAAACAAAAGCCTCCACCTAACAGCGATTTGCACACAACCATGCTAATAAACAGGAACAACTACCAAACTCCCTCAACTCCCTTTTTGGACGTTAACCTAGCTGAGTCAGAGAAACCTGACAACAGAACAGACCACATTTCCCACATTAATTATGCCCCTGTTAGGTATCTTAATCCATACAGGAAAAAAAAAAGCCAAATATATACCTACCCAGCCCCAGAAGCTTCCATTACTCACCTTCCTCCCTGGATAAAGGTACCTGATTAGAAACAGTAAGTGGTACAGTAACCTAATGCCTGGACATAGGTTAGAGTACAAAATATGTTTCCAACCCATACCAAACGAGACCCGTTATCTTCCTGCCTAGCCTTATTAATCCACCACCACTCCTAACTCCACTGTATTCTAATACATCACTTCCTCCCATCCTACCCATTAATCACAGTGTTTAAATATGTCTGCTATACAACAAACCACATTTAATTAAGTGATGTGGGCATGTACTGATGAGTTAATAAATAACTTCTTTGTCTCACAGCAAACATCTAAAATATTATCACACAAGAAGGCATACATCTTTGAAACATCTTTACTATGCATTGTTTGACTCAAGACAGTCCTCCAAAAACAATCTGAAACTTGTTAACGCTGAAGAGGAAAGCATGCTGATTTCAGCCTTAACTTGTATCCTTCATGTTGGGTGCAAATACTTAAGAAGAACCTGCTCAATTGAAAGTTTCCAAGGCTTACAAGACAAATGGCCTTTACACATATAGGAAATAAGCAAAACAAAATATATTAAATATCTTTGAAAATATCCTACTTGACTGTCTAAATATAGTACTTAGATACTATTAATTATACAATGACGTCTCATTACTATTAAAAAAACAAGCACACTTATTGGTTAGCCCAACAAGAGTGTCTGTTGTGAATTGAGCATAATCCAATGGAAGAAAGTCCGGCTGCTGATATAACCTAAGAGTGTAGACCAATTACAAGAAAAATCAGGTACATTCTGCAAAACTAAAAAAAAAAAAAAACAGAAATGTACTTGATTTTCCTTGTATTTCTGAGTTGTCTCAGAAGACTGTCGTACCTCTGAACTGTCCAGATTTTCAGAAAATGTCCACATTTTTGCCTCATAAAAAAAACAAAACAAACAAATAAAAAAAACAATGGAGATTCTTTTTTCTCCATTGCTTCTGTTGAACAACACTGACGTTCTGTCCAAGCATGGCAACTTAAGTCTCATATGCATGTGTAGTACATCAAAAAAATTGGAAGAGTGGGGAAACAAAGTGGAGGAACACTACTGCCCTGTTTTACAAAGTCATTATTTTAAGAAAGGAAGCAAATTCCTTCTTAAATAAAGTCATTGTATAATAACGATAACCCACATAGGTTATTGTTTACATATTAGGGCTTTTAACTTGTTGAAACAACCAAAGATTTCAGCACATATCATTGTCTAGCATGTGCCATTCTTAAGAATGATATCTAATCATTAACACTACTGATGGAAGATGGGAGCATGCTGCTATGTGTAAAGGACAAGGCAGGTCATATTCTACCTAATAACAGCCATGCACATGTTCAGCAAATTGCAACACAGTAAAGTAAAGGATATAGCTAGTTCGCATATGATTCTGACGTCATAGTTTTTTCAAAAGCTTTTACACTTCAGCAGTACTAGGAAATGCAAAAACATCAAATTCAGCTTCACTGTTGTTATAGCGCTTAGATACATATGTTTCACAAAAAATACCCATTCTTAAAGGTACAAAGCAAGGATGTCCACTTTCTCCACTATTATTCACTTTAGTAATGGAGCCTTGGGCTAATTTGATTAGAAACAGTACTGACATAGAGGGTTTTGAAATAGAAGAAAATACAACATCAAAAATTCAACTTTTTGCAGATGATGTTCTAATTACATCAGCAGGATCTAATTCTTCTATGCAGTCTTTATTTGATAAAATGATGAATTTTAAAAGTATTTCTGGTTTAATATTCAATGAAGAAAAAACTAAAATACTACCTATATATACACGAAAAAATACTCTCATTAGTGATTTTACTAAATATGTACCCAACTCAGGTCAGATAACTTATTTAGGTATAATACTATCTAAAGATATTAAATCTATTATATATAATAACTATAATACCTGTTTTCTTAATATACAAAATCTTTTAATACCTGGAATAATATGTTTTTTTACTATGGAGGAGAGACTTACAATTATTAAAATGATAATATTCCCCAAGATTTTATACTTAATACAATCAATAATACTTTCACCTACAAAAATAACTATCAAGAAACTGAATACACTAATGTTAAATTTCTTATGGGCACCTAATAGACCTAGGATTGCATTAAAGAAACATACTAATAGCTGGACTCAAGGGGTATTTCTTTTCCAGACTTTAATTTATATATTATCTCTTCTATTATAAAAGTTATTACTTTATTAATAGATCGGTCATATGTCAAAATGGAAAGATTATTGGGAGCTAATTAGTATGCACTTCATGAAAATCTCCTTAACACATAAAAATATGATTATAAATAACTCCATGTTGTGGTTGCTAAAGGAATTTTGTACTTCACCTATTACACCTAAACATATGGTCTGTTACCCATTAAATATTATTATTAGTTATCGTAACTTTATATTCATGCACCCTAAGTATAGGGAATGGAATTTTATTGTATTCCTATAATTTATACTCAGGGTATGCTTATGTCATCTACTTCTGAAGGAGCTCATTTAGCTATAGATAATAATCTAAAGTACTGGTATCAGCTGATATCTGATAATAAAGTTAAAATCTAGATTTCTTAAAACAAGAATTTGATCTAAGAGAAACTTGCTGGTTAGAGGTTCAGATCTTTAGACAACATCTCATTGATAGAATAGATCTAATGTCTATAACAGTTAAAGAATCTATTCCAAAACTGATTGATTACTTGATAATAAATTTTCAGCATAAAGTTTCTGATAAAGGTAAACTTTCATATATACATAAAATTATCAGACAAGAAACTTTTTACAATGTAGATTCATACTGGAATTATTTCACCTCTATTAAAGGGGACCCACCAACTCAACAAGATAAACAATATATATTGGAATCTGCTTATAGAACTACATCTTCCATTGTCTGGAGACTTTATACATGGAAATTTTTACATAGATCTTTTTATACACCTTTGATGATGAATGAAATTAATAATAAAGATAATCTATGTAAGAGATGTAATGTAGAAATTAATGCTGACTGGGCTGATATGTTTTATGACTGTATGAAGTTAAAAGAATACTGGAAGTCAATTAATGAATTTTTGCAGGCTCTTTTTACAGATAATTTCATTATTTCTAAGTCTCTTATATTATTCAACACACCTGTACCTCAATGTGTTAAAAAGATTAAGCTTCCCTTGTTATGGTCTATCCTAGCAGTGGCTAGGAAAATAATAACTAGAAATTGGATTTCAGATACACCTCCTTCGTTCAATGAATTTAAAAATGTTATGAATATAATGTGTCATATGGAAATAAGCACAATTAGAATGAGAACAACTAGAAAAACATCACATTTTATTGTATGGGATAATTTACAAAATTTGTTAAAAAAATTCTAATTTCAATAGCACAGTATTTTAGTTTAATTAATTGATCTGATTGTAGTGGATGTCTTTGTAAATACTTTAGTTGTTTTGTTGAATATTATAATAATACCTATTTTTAATTATTTGTATAAAATTGTTATGATATTTCTCTTATATGTTAAAACAATAAACTTCTTTAAAAAAAAAAAAAAAAAAAAAACAGAAGAGTATTACACATACTGTGCAGCTATTACAAATGCACTATGAATAAATCAGATTTTTAGCTAAAATAATAAGTCTAAATAATCAACTGTCCAAATATTTTGTGAAAGAAAATATTTTCAAACTGTCAGGCTAAATGATTCAAAAGAGGCTCCAGTAACCAAAAATTCTGTGAGAAGACATTCCCATCTTACCTAGTCCAATGGAATCTGCCAACAGACAAAGATGATCTCAGGCCAAAAGTTCAAATGCTAATTGAAATAAAAAAATCCACTAGTGTCCAAAAGCATCCTAATTTCTCTGCACAGTTTCAAAAACCTCCTATATGCTGCAAAAGAAAACTCAATGAATATGGTCTAAAATAGTAGTAAAGCTTTCTTTCTAAGACAAGTTCAAAAATGCAATAGGAACAGTGGAAGCAGCAAATAACAGAGAAGGGCAATGCTACAGTTCACATTTCAGAAATGCTAGATAACATGGTTGAAAGAATCATGGAAATTGAAGGAAACCACAGTGCTTTTCAAGTCCAAAGCCAAGTAGATGGACCCACTGTACTGACCGGTTCTGTGACATACAATGATATTTTAAAAGGAAGACAAGTGCAACAAAGTGAAAAATGATAAAATTATTGGAGCACCCAAGGGCACTGAAATACTCTGTATTACAGGAACTAGACTGATGGATGCAGACAGCACTGGCATCGTTATTTTGCAGGATCACTAAATCAAATGAAATCACATAATAAAACAGTGTAACAAACTATAGAGGCGAGTAAAAAAAACCCAAAATACTGCAAAATTCTAGATCACCAAAGGACACTAAATGTCACAAGTCTAGGGCAGTGCTCAGTCTCAAGTAGAAAATCCATGTTTAATCAAAATTCAAAGTATGCGGAGTCCAGAAGTCAATTAATAACTTATAAAACTTAACAAATTGATCGTAGGCTGGCATTTGTTGCCATATTGGATATATCACTTATTTATACCATATTTTGCTGCTGATGAGTTATAACTAGTAGCAAACTTTACAAAAGGTAAAGCATGTTTTGATAAGTGACCATTTAAATCAATAAAAGTCTAATTTCTCCAGTGGTGTTTTTTTATGTTTTCCATGTCAATAACTCAACATACAAGGCCTGCTGTACTGTGGCCACAATAAGATCTATGTTAGGCACCGGAGAATATGTTTTCTCCAAAATAATGAATATGGATAGGATTCCATTCAATGGCAAATTGAGCTTTAAAAGCAGTTACCTGAAACAAACAATGAATTAGAAAGACTGCCCTAGTATCCTATGCCTGTACCGCAAACTGCAAAGCACTTCCAAATTACCAGTGTCGTACTTTGTGGATTTTCAAATGTCAGCAGGAGATCATCACTGAATAGAACTATACACTCCTCCCCAGGAATCTGCTACTGAGTTGGTTGACATGCTGTTGATAAAGGAACCCCCTCAAATCTTCTGCCAGGAGATCTTTTGCTAAAGTCAAAAGTATCAGTGTAAAGGAGTATCCCTCCCTTGCTGGCCATTTCATTCTTACAGTCAGAAGTTCATGACCCTAATTTAACTGTTATTATAAATCCTTTATAAATAGGCTACAAGGCACCATCAGTGACATCAGGAAGTTAAGCCTACATAATTTTAAGAAAAGTTACTGCCAGATCGTAAGTTAATTCCTGCCTCACCATCAGAAATGATAATCCACAGACCATTTTTTCTCACTTGATTCTCCATCCCTCACCAAGAACCTGTTACTGTGTTGGTTGACAGAGTGTTTGTAAAGGAACCCCTCACATCTTCTGCCATGGGTTCTATTGCTAAAATAGAAGGTATCAGTGTCATGGAGTATCCCTTTCTTGCAGAGTGTTCTCCATGCATGACAACCACTTAGGAAACCATGCTGATGTGCACGAGTAATTATAGGGAAGAATCGTTTCACTCTTCTGCTCATGCATCCATAAAGATATTTCCATCTAGAACTGGCAAAAGTATGAAATGACACATTCAGGTTGGAGAGATCTTTGTCAGGCTTTGAAATGGATGAAATCAAAGGCTACCAGGGGGGGGGGGGGCAGGGATGACCTATTTCTGTTGGTATATATTTTTTAAATAAGACCCCCTGCAAATATTAAAGGCTAGGGGACTTGTATGTTTTACATTTCCCCATACTAGTAAACAACCTTTCTTTAGATATTGGGACGTGTAACTTCCTGATCTTCCTAACCAAGATGGTTACCTGAAACATAGACAGACTAGATTCTCTAAACTCTGGTACATGGACAAAGAGGGAATAGGGGTCTACACCTTTTTAAAATATGTTCTCAAAATTTCTAAACTCATTTGAGTCAGGTCCCTAAGAAGATGGAGCTCAGAATGTCTAACCTAAAGTCTGCTCCATCTTGCCCACCCTTGATATACTTGTAGATTCACTTTGTAATATTAAAGGTAAACACTATCCATGGCTATTGCTATATGACTGTTTTAAATGACCTGAATCTGTTCAGCTAATTGTCTTTGATGCTGCACAGTTACATCTATCTTAGACTCAGCCTGAAGCAGCATCTTAAGCTACTCCTAAACAGATCACAGCTCCTGAGTCCAGTAGTGTTAGAGAGCCCTGTTCACATTCCTAAATGAGCATGAAAGTAACATTTAACAGCATGACACATGATTAAAGGTAAACAGTTTTATCTGTCATACATTTCTTGCTATTGACCTAAGGAATTCTGAAGAATACTTTAAAGTATGGTCTTTTAATGAAATAAGTGGGAAGACTCCAGATGTTAAACAAATCAGGAACAAGTTTATCCAGAGCTACCATTCATTCCATAGGGTCCAAATAAGGACAAGTGATTATCTATAATTCTAAAGTGTTGATAAGGAGGGTCAGGTTCATGTTGTACCTATCAATTCTGTTATTGGTTTGATACCTACAAAAATAACATGACAACCCTCTCAGTGAACTAACTTTCCCCCAGTTCCTTCATTTTGAATACAGCAAAGTGTTCTATTATTACCTTGGAAAGGGCTGTGTGGCTGCATTAAAGCAGCCATGCCTGATTTGTTTGATTAGAAGTTGAAGTCAATCATAACAACTAAGGAATCATGACATTTATTAGTTAATATGCTGCAAAATCTGGCTCCTGTCTGTAGTAGCATCTTGAGTATATGTACACACCAAAACATAAAACCTTGGTAAAGTACTTAAGAGCTGCTACCACTGATGCCATACAATGCCATCAACTGTATCTAGGGCCTACATATAAGTGGACCATTATATAATAACATAGTGGTTCCTCTTCTTTTGCTTGATGTATGACTTGAAGCTACTATCAACCTATACCTATTTCTAAAAAAAGCTTTATTAGCTTTAAAGAGGTAAGATGAATTTCTTGATAGAGAAAATAAAATAGAAGAATGCAGATCCAACCAGTACAGTACTCTTGACATTTTAATAGGAGATTCAAGCCATTAATGTTTAAGCTTGCAATCCTCATGCACAACAAAAGGACGGACAACATCTAGTTCATTCATCTAAACATCTCATGCTGTCAATCACACATCACAAGCTGACCTAAGACAATATAGGTCACCAGTCAGCCTACCACATGTCCTTGAGAGGTGGGAGGAACCCTGAGTGCCTGGAGAAAACCCACATGAACACATGGAAGGTATGCAGACTCAACTAGAAAATTAATCTCTTGCAGTGAAATGACAACTCTACCCCTTGCTCCATTGTGTTGCCCTGGTAATAACAAAATCACTGTCCTAATTCTAGTTAGACGAGAGATTACAACTATTATATGAAGCAATACTCTTATGCCTAACTAACCTATGATAAATTGATTCTTATTACACACCCACAGTAGACACCAGTCTTTTACCATACTAATTGCAAATGCAAAAAAATAAGAATAAACTTTACAACTTAAACTGTATTGAGCAAGTAGCAAAAAAATATAAACCATATGAAAAGCAATATATGTGCTATGAAAAATTACTAACATTTTGAAATATTTGCACAAAAGTGGAAATGAGGACCACTAAAGTCATGAAAAGAAAACCATTCCCTTTCCATAGACCACCCTATAGATTGGTTGGAGAAAGGCATGCATCTTGGAGATTAAGAGATGTCTCGTTGAAGGGTCCTTAATGAAACTATGAGTTACCTAGCTCATCAACATAACTCCCTACCTAGAGAAATCTAGACTATATCAAATTTTTCATAGGGGCAAAGTAGCTAAAATGGGGTTATACTAAAGCTCTCATAACATGCTACCTGCTGCATGTCCCCTTTTTTAGTAAAAAAAAACTCTGAAGGGGCCCTACAAAGCGACAGGGCATTTGATTAACTTATAAATGTAATGAACGGACTAGCATAAGCCTCATATGCAATTAATCCTACAAACATTTCAGACTATTAACTATGTGGGGGCCCTTTGATAATGGACTGGGGATTGCCAGTCATAGCCAAGATCCATCCTTGATCAAAAGTGCCAGCCACCATGCCTTATTGACCCCCAGCCAATGGAGCTAATTAGCCCCAGTAACTGAGTGGCAGATCAAGAAGGGTTGACTCTGGTTTTGGAAAGAAAAATGTTAAAACATATGAAATACTAGAACAGTAACAAGGGAAATTATACTTTCAGTGATGTTTAACGGTCTTATCCAGAAAACGTTAGCATTTCAGACTCCATCACAATATTAGGAAAGGTCATCACAATATACCACTTTAACAAATCACACAGAAGTTGAGTATTCAAGGTTCAGGGTCCTTATGAATAAAGAAAAATGTGGTATCATGAAAAGAAATCAAGCAGGGTGGTGCTTTTGCAAAGGCATGGGAGCTAATTTCTCTGCATGGCCAGTACACAGTCTTTTTGAGCTGAGCAAAGACAGTTATGTGGAATTCATTTGCCAACTCCTCTTTTCCTTCTAAGTTTCCCAATGCATTACAGTTTTTGCAGTAAATAAACTAATATTTGACCTGGGTGCTCAACCACTTTCACCCTTTCCTGTCACATAAACTTCATTTGTGCAGGACATAGCCTGGTTTCCTTTACTTTCATTTGCTTGAGCAGCTGTAGCATTGGCTGGCACATTTTTCTTGGCTCAGCCACCACTTTGGAGAAATGGTGAAGTGTAACCTGTCTTCTCATGTAGGTTATGGCTGTAATCTAAGGACCATGCTGCATGCTCTGTCATTTCCTTATCTCTAAAGAAAAAGAGAAATCTTATGATCACTGACTGAGGCTTAGACCTAGTATAGGTTTGTAGGATCAGTCATGTATATGCCCAATCAATCTATACTATCTACAGCAATATAAATAACAGGCATATTGCATCTGGCATGCTCATTGATATGACCAGGCATTTAAGATAGTTAATCACAACCTTCTGCTCAACAAACATACCAACCATTATTTTGGAGATAAGATGAGTCTGTCATTCCAAATTTACCCACAGGTCAGAACCTTTCAGATTTTTGCCAAGAACACATTCTCGGAAAATGTTATCTTCAATACTACAGTCACTCAGGTTTCAGTGTTAAGCCCACTGCTATTCTTACTTTCTGTGAGTGACCTCACTTTGGACCTTCCTCTGTTTTAATCTTGTAATATATGTTAGTGGTATATTACTTCTTTACTTTAGCAAAACCTATAACAACCTTCAATTAAAACTGCAAACAGACTTTTTGGATTGATACAAAGATATCAACAGATTAGTAATTAACCTCAAGAAAGGTAATTTCATGGTCTCCTCCACACCTCAGAAGTTAACATCACTCCCACCTCTTCTTAAAAATAATAATAGCAACATCATCCATAATGTCACTGAAAAAAAATGTCTTGGTCTCATTTCTGAGCCTTGCTTTACATACATATCTGTATATATATATATATATATATATATATATATATATATATATATATATATATATATATATATATATATATATATATATATATGTGTGTGTGTATACATACATAGGTATAAATATATATTTATATATCACAAAAGACTATCCCCAAGGAACTGTGAGCAACTCCACAGAAATGCAAAGAGAAAGTGAAAAAGCCAAAAACAACGAAAAGCAATGGAGTCACTTGTAAAACCCAGAAATTTAATAGACTGTAAGCGCTTTCGTAATGATCAACATTACTTCATCAGACAAAGTTTGTTTGTGCCTTTCGGCTTTTCCCGGTTAGGGGTCACCACAGCGGAACTCCGGTCCGCTAATGATTGGTAGTTGATTTTTACGTGTCGAGTTACCAGCCCTAACACACAACCTTCAATGAAGGCATGCCCATTCACGCATATCTCCATGCAGAAGACGCTCTAGCTGAGAATCGAACCGAACAGCGTCTTACTGTGAGGCGACAACGCTACCGCAGCAGACAAAGTAATGTGGATCATTACGAAAGCGCTAACATTCTATTACATTTTTGGATTTTACAAATGACTTCATTGCTTTTCATTGTTTTTGGCTTCTTCAATATATATATATATATATATATATATATATATATATATATATGTGTGTGTGTGTGTGTGTGTGTGTGTGTATGTATCTATATATATGTATGCATATGTAAATACGTAATACACACACACACACACACACATATATATATATATATATATATATATATATATATATATATATATACACATATGTATGTATATGTATATGGGTCTACTTGAAAGGAATGAAAAACCACTTACCCGAATCTCTAAAGACCAAGACAGTTTCACCAAAACCACAATTTAACAAACACTCGGATGACCAGAAAGTTACTTTGGGAAAGGAACCACTTGGCCCCCATGGTGAACTTTGCCCATTTCCCCACTGTAGTGCAATCTTGGCATATTTAGTTAGGGGGTGTGTGGGAACACAGCCCCCCATATGGTGTATTTAATTTTCTTTGGTTTGATTTTCTGTGGTGCTGGACATGTGGTCACTTTCACAGAGTTTCTAACTGGTGATCCCAGTGTTTGTTCATTTGAGGTTTCTTCAAAGTCGTCTTGACACTTAGTAATTCAGGTAAGTAGATTTGCATTCTTATGAAGTGCAGCTATACATATATATATATATATATATATATATATATATATATATATATATTTATATATTTTTCCCTATTGAAATGTTGCCGTGCTATGAAGTATTTGAACAGATGTTCGAATACTTCATATTTCGGCAGTTTACGTGAGTGAACGGGTATAATTGCGAATGGACTGTGCATTCACAAATATAACATTCGCTCATGTAAAGGGATCGTGGTACAGTGTGCTTAGGGAAATACATCCCTTTTAAATTTGAGATTATGATAGTAAACCATATATATATATATATATATATATATATATATATATATATATATAGATATATATATATATATATATATATATATAAACACATACACACACACACACACACACATATATATATATATATATATATATATATATATATATATTTAAAGAGATATGCGAGTGTGCACACACACACACACACACACACACACACACACACACACACACACACACACACACACACACACACACTTCAAACACCTGGAAGTTTGATAAATAAAGACCTTGATTGTCTGGCATCGCAGTCCTTTCCTCACTGTATTGTGATCACAGAGTTTGTATGCATAATTAACATGGGGTGTGTGGATACAAAAATGCAGATGTGCTCTTTTTTTTTTTTCTTGATGTTCCTAGTTCTGTCTTTTGACATTCACTTTTGTCAGACTGCATTCTTTTAATAGGGACCCATAAATACATATATATATATATATATATATATATATATATATATATATATACATACACACACATATATATATATATATATATATATATATATATATATATCTACTTTGCAAGCTCACACTTTCAAAAATTCAAACTTCATATGGTCAAGAGCATAACATCGAAGTTTTGAAAGTTAGAAACTTCAATTAAAAAATGATATCATTTTTTTTTTTTTATGTTTATGCACGGGAGCAAACTCCCTCTGCACCCTCCACACGCCCTGCTAATTAAATATACCAACTCCAAGATAGCACTACTGTGAAAAGAACTGTAAATATCCCGCTCTGTGCTGTACAGTATTCTCCATTGAAACTGTTTGCTGTTTCAAAACTTTGATCTTATGGTCTTGACCAGATGGGGTTTGAAGTTTTGAAACTTCGAGCTTCCACAGCAGACCCATAGATAGATAGGGATAAAGGGATAGCTTCATTCAATCCATACTCTTTTTTTCTGCTTGCAATAAAATCATCCAAGTTCCAGCAATTTTTTGTATTTTAACTGTTTATTCAAATCTACTTTTTTAATTGATATATAGAGATCTGAAGAAGCACCAGTAGAGGCGTTAAAGTGCTCATCTCTTAAAGTATGATTTTATGTTTTTCAGCTGTGTTGTGTAATCTTCATTCCTGTTCTTTTTTATTGAATGCATTCTGTTTCAGTTTGAGAACTTCTCTTGTGCATATTTTCTTGTTTTCTTTGCAAATTTACTGCTTTTGTACTAGTTTCAGATACAGGGTCATGACTTAAAAAAGGTCAGTACACCAGCTCACCTATCAAGTAAAGAAATTGTAAATAAATCAACAGCTAAATGTCCAGGTTCTTGGTGATTGTGAGGTCCAAGATGGTTCGCAGCCAAGTTGGTAAGAAAAAAGCCAATTCAGACTGCTCAGAAACCTCCTGTAAGACAAATATATGTAAATCAGTCTGTCTTCCTGGTTTCTTTGATCACATAGTTATTTATGGAATTGTTTGGAAAAGTTAAGGGGAAATTAAATTTGCAACTGTGACTCCTATTGAAGGTGGCTACTGGTGGAATAGCGGTTTATAAAGACACAGTGCTTGTACTTCAGTCAGAAACAACTTGCTTAATTTCTGCAACTTCCTTCTATGCATTTTACATAAATGCTTGTGCAGACACATTTACTTGTTTAATTATATTCACTAGATCCACCAAATACATTGACGTGTTCTATGCAGGCATCTGAAGGTCTGGTGACTCCTTAGGTGTACATCTAGTGGCCATAGTGCCATATTCTAAACTGGAACTGCTTCTACATCATGACTTTTCCTAAATTAATCCTTGCTTTTCCACCACTCCCACCCCCTGCTAGGCATCCACAAAATGAATAACTAGTCTGCAGGAATGTAGTAAGTCTCAACTCACAGGCCCAAACTTTAAAAGAATACATGAGCAAAACAAAGCTCTTTGCAGGAACTGATAACTGAAACATATACAACAGGCAACAGACCATACATGAATATTTTCTTCACAGATATAATCTGAAACTATGGTAAAGATCATTATTTTTAGCACTGCTGTGCTGTCAAGGTTAAATTACGTTTATCTGAAGTGACAAGATCTCAGTAATCATACATTTACGTCATTTTAACATTTGGTCACTGAAACCTCTTTAGCATTAGATTATTGTAGCTGTAGATTCATGTTCTTTACAGAAATCATGTTTTAGTCCATAGAGATTACAAACCCTTAGGGAGAAATCATTTTTTTTTTCTTGAGGTTGTGTGGCCTGTCAGTTACATACCATTTGTGATTTGTTAATTCTCTCTTCTGATTTCAGCATGCTATCTGTTTCATGTCTTGAATGCGCAACTTTTAGATTGAAAACATTTTTCCTACTCGGATATTTAATTTTTATTTTATTACTTTGTCTGATTTGGTAAAAACAAGACACAAGTGCCTCATGTGATGGCCATTCTGAAAGCTCTTTTCTGGTTGAGTGACTTAGTGAGGCTTGCACACTATACAGGCAGATGTAGAAAGACTCAGAGGCGTGATGACAGATTAAAGCCCATCAGTAGCCAGTAGTCCCAATGAATGCTGACAAAGAAACAAAATTACACGTGAAGAGGTGAATTTAGACTACCCTTGTACGTATTCCTTTCCAAATGTAGACCATATACAAGCATACCTCTCAACCTCTTCAGCAAAAAATCTGGACAAAACCATAAATAGAAGTGGGACAAAGGCCCAAAAATAGGGGCATTTTTTAAATATTGCTCTTACAAACTTAGAAAGTTGATAGCATAACAGGTTTTGCATTAGCATGAATTTTCTGAAGGGTGTGAAGTCTGAAACTCAAATGTCTGTCATTATTTTCTAACTTCAATCTTTAATGAGTTGCCACAAATTTGCCAGAAAACCACAATTTTAGGAAAAACAGAACAAAAATATGAAGCAAAAATCTGGACATTCTGTGAAAATCTGTACAGTCGAGAGGTATACAAGAAAACACTGCTTCACATAAGATAGAAGAGCTTCTCATCAGGTAGCTCCGAAATTACAACTGTACTCTGAAGCATTATGCTAAGTTATTAGTTACTTATTTATTTATGCATATATGCACTTGTTTATGACAAGGGCAGTCTGAGAGCAATCTCTGGTTAAGTGACTTGCTGGTAGTTGCACAATATCAAATGGATAATGAAAGAAATAGGATCATCCCTACAGTTCAAAGTTCATTGGCTATTTATAACCTTAAGTCTTTCTATTATGCTGGCAACAGTTTTTTTCACCACATTAAAAATAAAAGCACTGTACATGTCAAAAAACGTATTTCTTTGTTGAAAATTAAATCTTTACGACTAAAGGCCAGTTCAATGATGCAGAGAAAGAGGGAGGGAGAGAGAGAGAGAGAGAGAGAGAGAGAGAGAGAGATGGTGATATGATGTAAAGTCAGCTCAGCTGTCAATGGAAGAAGCAGCAAGCTATAGGAGGGATTGTGTGGATGACACTGACTTAGCAGTGCTGGGAAAGAGAATCAGCACATGCTCATTTATTTTGGCTTCACATGTCCAACAGTTAAAAGATGACCGTTGGCTACTGGAGTAGACACGTGTGGACTTTTAAACAGTTTGGGCACATGAGTACTAGACAAGGATGGACAGGATCCAGGATTGTTCTCTGCAGTATACCTGTCTTCTTAATGATAGAAGACATTATGTCAGCAAAAAAGCAGGGCCAACTGTGGACAATAGCTCACTCAACTGACCTCCCATCCCCAGTATCAGTTAATAGGATGGGAGACTGAAAGGAGCATTACACAGAATGGAGCAGATCATGATCAGAGTGCTAAAGACTTATTAAAAACTTTATATGAAAAGCTGGGTTAAAGCATTGCCTGTGGATTTGGATGGCTCAGCATTATTGCTGTCATGTGTGAACAGTCCCTGAGAATTTTTCCATTCATTGTAGGCATCTCCCTTACTCAAGCAGTTTAGTAATTGGAGCAACATTTTTTGTTATAATCAGCATATAAAAATGTTGCCAACCTGCACTTGATACTACAACAGATTTGAGCTAGAAGGCATAGAATAACAATGTGCTACTGAAATTCATGTAATAGTACAACCAGTCTCAGCCAAAAGGCCTGGAGTCACAATGTGCCAGTGAAACTGCTTTAATACAGCAATTGACCTTAGCAAAAGGTTTATAGTCACAATGTACTACTGAAATGTTATGAGTCTCCAATGATTAGAGATGAAATGTTATAAGCCATGTATTAGCTAATGCAGATGTATTTTAATCCCAAAGTAACACAACTCTGGAGAGATGCATGGAGAATATATGTAGACACTAACACTAAATATTTCACCCAGGAAAAACAAATTGTGACAACTAGTATACTTAAATTTAGAACCTTAACGAACTGTACTTCATCCATAAGGTGGACAGTGTATGTTTCACATTCATTAAGACTGAAAGCACTAAATTCTGCTAATGTATCACATTTTAGCTATAGAATAAAGCTATTGCTATCTGCTTAGGAGGAGTTCAGTTTTTACTAAAACTTAGTTGTACTATTGCAATTGAGTGTTGTATGACATTGTTCATTTTTATAGCTCTGATGTAATTATTCAAACATAACCATGGGAAAGAAAACCATGAACAATCAAAACCATCTGAGCAATAAAGCTTGGGTCTGTGCAGCAAACTCTGGTTCTGTATCACTACCTATAACTTCCATACAAATCATGCCCTTTTATCTTTTGTTCTACACTATGTTACCCAGTTTGTCAAGGAGTCTATTGTCCCACTGCTGAATCACTGAAGAAATATTTCCTCTCATTTTATTTTATCTTGAATGCGTGTCATTATCATTTGATCATGGGCAGACCCAATTATCCTATAATCTCCTTGGCACAAAACTGTTACATATTGCTGTTACGGTATCAACAGTATCAGTAATATTCCAGTTTGCAATCTTATGCTCATGAGTAAGGTTTACAAGCAGAAATTTGCACAGCACCAGGAACCAAAAAGCTTAATCTGGTAGATGCAGAAACTGTAGCAGAAGAAATTAATTCTATTTATCTGGGGGTCATATCAAATAATGGATTCTGTCACGGATCTTGTATCAGGCCAAGGCATGAAAGTAAATGTCAGTCGAGTAATAGTAACTGCGGTCTAATTCATACTGATATACACAGATTAGACTTTCTTCCTGTAGCTAAGGATTTCTGTGTGTTGTCTTCAGGTTCATATTTACTGGGGATTTGAATCATTGAATCATTCTGCTTTAATTGAGCCTTACTCAAAAGACTGTAATTTGCCAAATCCAGTTCAGAAACTAAGATGATGATTCAAATGATGAATGTTAAATCTCATCGATATATTGACTAGAAAGTAAGCTCTAAATGTGGAATTAATGAAACCTGTGTCTGAAGGACTGAATGTTAATATGGAACGACAGTAACCTTATGATGATGACACCTCAACATCATGTATCTGGTATAGTAAGAATGTTTTCATCAGTTTGGGAAGAGAATAAAACTCAGTATCGCTAGTTTTTAGAGTCCAGTGTGGCAGGTGAAAAGTACACATTAATTTAATGGTAAGAAAATTAAGTTGCCAGTTTAAATTCCTGTTTACTATATTTATACATGTTAAAATGTAAAACCATGTGTTTCAATTCTGGGCAATAGAGGAGAGGTTTACTAAGCAATTTCCATTGTTTTCTATCCTACAATTTCTCAGGTGAGTAACAAGATGAATCCTTCATAAATATGTAAAAAGCCCCAAGGAAGATGTTGGCATAAATCATAGATTCATAGGTGTTTACTAGGCAAATGACCACAGAGGCCTTTTTAAGCCTAGCTTTGCATCTCAAATGATACCCTTGATAAGTGTAAGCAGGGGTTTAGGAGAAGAAACATTTACAAGCAGGTGCCTGGGAGGTGAATCATTTACAGGTTGCCTGTGTCCATTAGAGACATAGGTTCCACACCAGGGATGGATTTCCTGTTCACCATCTGATTGTCCAAGCTGTACTTGAATGGGGTTAGGGAGGAACTCTGTTTTACATGGACGGGGAGATGTTCCATAGACGGGATAGTCTGTGGGATACATACCTGTCTCTCCAGCAGGTCCTGTTTATATCACAGGCAAGGTTTAAGTCTTTAGAACAGGTAATTCTGGTGCTATTTGTTTTGTGGATATGCAGGCAGCCTCTCAGAGTGGGGACTGGCAATGCCCTGTATGCCAGAGATCTCCCCTGAAAAGCCTGTAGAGACAGAATACCGGGATAGGGCGTTGAGACTGTCTCCATAGGACACTTTACTTACTTTATAATTTTATTAAGAGACCTGTGTGGACATTCCAGTTGTTGGATATACCTGGTTATACCATACTAAAGGGGGCATTGTACTCGATAGGTCTGAAGAATGCCGAATACAGTGGAACAGCGATTTCCTTGGACCTGCATACCGTACCTTTGCTTATAAGTTGCGCAACATAGTACAATTTCCTCACTAGTATAGACACGTGATGGTCAAAGGCTAGATTAGTATCTATGTGTGCCCCAAAGTCCCTGACTACTGGGTCAAATCTACGGGGTGTGTTGTCAATATGATAGTTACCAGGGGTGGATGACATCACAAAGGATATTATTATGCATTTCTTGGTATTTAGATTTAGTCTATGGCTCTGACACCAGTTGTTTGTCTGTGTTAGTCCCTCCTGGAGAACATTTGTATCAGTGTGGACTTCAGTGACAGCTCCTAATTTGCAGTCATCTGCAAATTTAGTCAGCCAGAGACCATTGATGTTGGCCTTGACTGCAGAGAAATAAATGCCAAAAAAGAGCAGACCAAGGACTGATCCCTGAGGGACTCCACTTGTAACTGGCCTCTTTGTAGAGGTGGACTCCCCACTTCTAACTTCCTGGGTCCTCTCTGTGAACCAATTGGCTATCCACCAGGTGACAAATCAGTTTGTACCTATCCTGTTCAGTTTGTCAACAATGCCCAAGTGGGGTATTGTGTCAAGTGCCTTAGCCATGTCAAGGTAGGTACTGTGAATCATTTCTCCCTCATCCATTGCTTTGGTTACCTTCTCAATGAAGTCCACCAGGTTGAGTAGGCATGATCTGCCCTTGACGAAACCAAACTGGGTTGGGTCCAATGTTTGGAGGTTTAACATATCTCTATTAATCCAATAATAATACAGCCAATGTATCATTGAAGCCAAGGAGATATGTATCCCCAATTATAGGAGACATACTATACGAGGGAAAGTCTCCTGTAGTAGTAAAGCAGTGGTTTATTTGGCCCTATGCTCCCAATGTCCGAGTTTTTATATTGGTAAAACCAAAAATGCATTTAGAAGTAGAATATACCAACACTACTATGACATCAACAGAAAAGATGCTAAAAATGCATTGGTAGCACATGTAGCAGCTAATGAAGGACATGGGTTTAAATTCATTATTACAGAACAGGTTAGAATGGGTGAAAGAGGTGGGCCACTTAATGACTTTTTTGAAATGTCAGAGCTTAGATGGCATATTAGGACAAATGCGTCAGAAGCACCAGGTCTCAATAGTGCAGTATCCATCAGCTCTGTTCTTAGGGTCAAGGCACAATTTTTTATATGATTGTCATTGACACCATTCTTAGGATAGTATGGTAGAAAGAAATACATTTTTTTTTATTTTTCTCATATGTATAAATATTTATATATTTTTTCTCCCTGATCATTTTTAAACCTAATATATGGTTCATTTATTGGACATATTTTATTATGTAGTTTTTATACATTTTTTAACTGCATCATCTTTATTCAGAGTGTTATTTATGTGTGTTGCTCTTTAAATGTCCTTTCAGGGCAGTATTTTATTAATTAGTTAATTACGCCTATTAACTTTATGGAGTTGTATATATAAGGCTGTTGGGTAATATGCTGTTTTATTCTAAAGAAGTTTCTGTTTTAGAGACGAAATTGCTCAATAAACGTTGTCTGTGTGGATTGGACCTTGGTTTCCTGCTTTTTCGATTTATCTGTTTGTGTGGAGCTGTGGTTTTACTATATCTCTGTTGATCATTTTCATGATAATTCTTTCCATGGCTTTACATATAAGACTAGTAAGACCTATGGGACTGTTTCCAGGGTCTGTAGATGACGCACCGTTGTGCAGAGGGATGACTGTTGCTGTTCTTCATTCATGAAGCATCAAGCCTGTTTGGAGGCTACAGTTAAATAGTAATTCCAAAGGCTCTAATACATCATGTTTTATGCTGTTTAGAAGGCATGCTGGGAAATTGTCTGGGCCCATTGATGTAGCATTCTTGGTCTTAGAGAGAGCATTAAGGACCTGTTCCCTAGTGATAGTAGGGGTAGTTATATTTGATGGTATTTACAGATGAAGGTTGAGGGGGAGAGAGAGGTAAAGATAGAGCTGACTTTATCAGCCAGGAGGTTTGCTAAATCTTCTGTCTCAGTATAGGTGGCTCCATTTTGAATGAGCTCTCCACACAATTGTGTATTGCCTTTGAGGTTGTGGACATAGCTAAAGAATCCTTTCTGGTTTTCCTTAGCCTGGGAGGCCAAACTTACCTAAAATTTGGCTTTGGTAGACATTATTTGTCCTCTGAGTTGTTTGTTTAATTTGATGACAGTGCTTTTATCCTGCTGGGTGCTGCACCTCCTAATTTTTGCAATGATTTTCTTCCTTCTGTTATACAGCCTATTGATTTTGTGATTCCACCAGGGTGGCTTGTTTTTTATGTTAGTTCTGTACTTCTTCCTGGTTGGTACAGCTGCCTCTATGCAGCTATTAACATGCTTGTACAGAGTTTCTGTGAACAGTTATGTATAGGCAGCAGTGTTCTCAGGGTTTATAGGTGCATGAAATTTTGCCAAGTTATCATTTAATAGCAGGAGGTTAGCCTTAGAGTCATCATCTTCTTTTGACTATTCCCATTAGGGGTCACCACAGCAGATCATCTGTTTCCATTCCTTCCTGTCCTCTGCATCTTTCTCTGTCACACCAACCACCTGCATGTCCTCTCTCACCACATCCATAAACCTTATCTTAGGCCTTCCTCTTTTCCTTTTACCTGCTAGCTTCATCCTTAGCATCTTTTTCCTAGTATACTCAGCATCCATCCTCAGCACATGTCCAAACCAACATAATCTTGCTTCTCTGGCTTTGTCTCCAAACCTTCCAACCTGGGCTGACCCTCTAATATACTTATTCCTAATCCTGTCCACCCTCATCACACCCAGTGCAAATCCTAACATATTTAACTCTGCCACATCCAGCTCTAACTTTTTGTCAATGCCACTGTCTCCAACCCATATAACACAGCTGGTCTCACTACCCTCTTGTAGACCTTCCCTTTCACTCTTACTGGTACTCGTCTGTCAAAAATCACAACTGACACTCTTCTCCACCCAATCCATCCTGCCTATACTCTCTTCTTCACCTCTCTTCCATACTCACCATTACTCTGAACTATTGATCTCAAGTATTTAAACTCATCCACCTTCACCACCTCTACTCCTTGCATCTTCACCATTCCTTTATCCTCCCTCTCATTCACACACATATATTCTGTCTTATTCCTGCTGACCTTCATTCCTCTTCTCTCTAGAGCATATCTCCACCTCTCCAGGGTCTCCTCCACCTGTTCCCTATTCTCACTACAGATCACAATGTCATCTGCAAACATTGTTAGCCTTAGAGTAATTCCTGAATATTCCAGGGTTAGCTGGGGGTCCAAGTTTAATTTTTACTTCAAAGGAGACCATTTTGTGGTCTGACCTTACCAGGGAAGACATTACAGTAGGGAGCATGCAGCACTCTTCCATACTAGTGAGGACCAGATCCAGAATGGCTGCACCCCTGGTTTGTGTATTGACTATCTGGTCTAGGGAATTTGTGTTTACAAAATCCAGGAATCTCTGTGCCTGTACTTTTGATGTCATATAGGATTCCTGGTCAGTAGTAGGGTAATTAAAGTTACCTATGAATATGGTATTGGGTTGGATGTTTAGTGTTTCTAATAAGTTTAAATACATGGCATGGGTTTCCTGGGTCAAAGGGGGGACATATAGCTTGCAAGGAAGTGCTATTGGATTTTGCATCTGGTGATTTGAACATGGAGCAGCTCAAGTGCATTGTCCTGTTTGCCCAGCCCTGAAGTATATTTATTTTTTATGTGAATAGAGACACCCCCACCTTTAGTCCCTACCTGTAAAGTAGTTGGTTTAAATGTGCAGAAGACATTATAACCTTGCACTGTTGGTGTGCTTTCCACAGCTTTAAACCATGTTTCAGTGACTGCACAGACGTCAGCATTCTCTTGGGTGAAGAGAGCTTCCAGGGAGTAAAGTTTTTTGTTTAGAGTCCTAGCATTGAGCAGTAATACCTTTATGCACAGAGGAAGTATACATTTTCAGCTTTGGAGGGTAAAGACCAGCAAGCACGAGTTCTCAGGTAAATTAGAGGGAGAGGAGGGTTGAGGCTAAATAAATAAAATTGGTGTATGACAATGGCAAGAGGAATATAAAAGAAAATTATGGAGTAATAAGATATATGAAACTAAGAGCTTATGAAGGAGATGAGTAGCAAAATATGGAAGAAATATCTGTGTCTCTGAAATGACAATGAAAGATTCAGTATGAAATAGAACAATAAAACTGACATTCTTTCTGAAAGCTGTGTGCAGATGATCTACACTGTTTATGTGAGGTTTTCTTTTTAAAACATAAAGTGTAATTGAGAACAAAAAGTTGGCTAAAAATGCAAAGTGTAAATGTGAACAAAAATTTTGCTAACTGGAGCTATAGATTTGTCAATAAGCAAAGATGTGCAAATGAAGATACCAAGATAAGAGTAAAGTACTTTATAACTTAGAAAAGTAATACAGTACACTAAAAAGTACATGGTTTGGCAATGTCCTTTGAAAGTATGATATTTGTTGTCTCTGTAGGTGTGGGATGTCTCAGATATCTGCAGTTCACAGTGATTTCTTAAGAAACGCAGAGCCATGGGTACAATGAGTAAGTGTACTTGGACACATTTCTGCACACATGACTGTACTATATAGATTGGTTTGTCTTCTTACAGGCCTTCATAGGTTCATAGATTAGTACTAGGCTAACTGCCCTTATGGGGCTCTTTAAACCTAGCCAATTGTCCTATATGAGAATCAAACCTTGTACCTTGTGTTTTTAAAGTAAACATGTTAACTATTACGCCACTGTCCCACTAAAAATAAAGATGATGGAACAGATTCACATCTATATAAAAACATTCAGTAATCAAATACCAGTAGATCTTTCTAGATCTGTTACCTTTAAGTCTTAACCTTGATTCTCTTGGAGGAGGAACAGCTCTTACATGGCCCAGTGAAGATGAGCTACATAATTCATTCAAAAATCTTCATTTCATGGCCTGTCCCACTAAGCAAGGGTCAATAAATAACTAAATAACTAACTAAATAAATAAATAACTACGGGATTTTTTTTCAAATATGTTTTTATTGAATTTTACAAACTTTTCAAACATACAAAGGAAAAACTGTAAGTCATTGCAAAGCAGTAAAGTATAGGTATATATATAACAGTACAAAAACTATGCATTTATAAAACAGCAGTTATCTTACAGGGAAACTTACATCTTAGAAAATAATATAAGCAGAAAAGACCCCCAATAACTTATTACAGTCAAAGTCTAGAGATACAAATGGAAAATGGCTTGGAAGGAGGAGTATATGACTGTCTTAAGAAGAAAGAAAAGCAGTAAGGAGGGTATATCCATATAAACCAACTATTTACACCATGTACAGCTATTTATACCATATTTACAACATATTTACACCATGGATGCCAGAGGATAACAAAATAATATAACAAAATCAAAAGTTACAATGTGATGATAACAATGTCTAATGATTATAGGACCAGATATTATACTGATGGAAGATTTCCTGGAATGTAATGTTAGTGACCCACATTTTGGAAGATTATTTAGTTTGGATTAGGTCAAAAAGGCTACACCAGTAATTCTGAAAATATTCATTTTTCTTTTTGTTATTATTGCATAACTTATGTTCAGATATATATTTGATTGCCACTGATGTAAAGTTTTACCAAGCTATTGCTGAGGGATTGACCCAATTCTTGGCTATAAAATATTTGGGAAGAGCGCCGGCCGTAACACAGATGTGGCAATGGATACCCTCAAGAGATTTAGGAATTATATTTAGAATCATGGTTTGTCAAGAAAATGTGTTTTTTTCGTATCCCATTTTTCCAACTGAGTTCTGAGAGAATACTAAAGTTTGTAAATATTTTTGCAGCTCCAAAAGATGTGAAGTATGTCAAAATATGAGAGGGAACAGAATAGACAGGTTAGGTTTTTATTGTGTCTGAATTTCAGTAAGACTACTGGGGTATGGTAGGAATGGTTGTTTATCATAAGTTGAATGTAAATTAGGTTTTTGAAGGGGGTTAGGTTCAAGGTATTATTGATTGCTTCACACTTAGACTCCGAAGAGATTTCTCCTTGTATACCTTCCCAATATTTGGAAAATAGAAGTGAATTATTATACTTAATGCTTGACACAAGTTTATAGGTATTCAAAATCATTTTGTTCCATAGGGAAAGTGATTTAATGATAGACTGTGATACTGTAATGTCTTGCTCCTTCACTCTATAGCAAGAGAATTTTTGTTTTATAAGTGAGCTAATTTGTCTTAAGATAGGATCATATTTGTTAGGAGCACCAAATAAGGCTTTGACCTTGGCAACATTTTTAGTTATAAAAGTGCCAAACTATGGCTTTCTTAATAATAGGGAAGTTTGTTAGATCGATCATTTTATTATTGATTTTTAAGTTAGGGTTTAGGTGAATAGGTTGGAGAATGGAAACAGTACTGTGTAAATTTAAGGAGGGCATCAGAGTTTGAAAGATGCAAATTTTGTTCATTAGTGTAGGCAAGATCTTGAACTTGTAGTCACCATCAGGTGCTAGAAAAGGGACAGCATGTGGATTGAATTTTAACGAATATATGTAGTTGCACCAGATTTTGATCCAGGTTGGGTACCAAGATTCAACAGAGGGATCATAGCAGGCTATTTGAATTAGACGGCTAGCATTAATGATGTGGTAATATAAATTAAAGTCCGGGATACTTAAACCACCTTTGGTCGTTTGGGTAATTAGTTTCCTGTATGATATTCTGGTTGATTTAGGGAACCATAAAAACTTTGAGATTGTGGTTTCCATTTTTCTGAAAAAAATTTTCGGAACATTTAAGAAGAAGAAGTTAAGATGAAAAAGGATTCTAGGCAAAATATTAATTTTAATGATACTGGATTTTGATAGCAAAGAAAGACTGATTGTTTTCCATCTAGTTAGATCATATAGGTTTGCTTTTATTAGTTCTTGGTGAGGGTGTGTGAAATGTATTCCTAGGTATTTGAGTGTATATTTGAGAGGGATGTCAGACAGGGGGAAATAATATTCTAAATGATTTGCAGGGTTTAATGGAAAAATAGATGATTTTGCATGGTTTAATTTATAATTAGCAGCCTCAGCAAAAAAGATTAATAGAATTTCGGATTTTATGAAGATCGGTGTTGGGAAGCTCAAAATAGATGTTTAGATCATCTGCAAATGCAGAATAATTTATATCAATGTTGAAGACTTTTGGGATATGGTGATAAGTCTTTTGTTTAACCCAGAGAAAAAAGGTTCCAGATATAAATTGAAAAGATAAGGTGAGAGTGGGCAGCCCTGCCTAGTGCCTTTGGCAATTTTAAAAGGGCGTGATAAAGTTTTATTTATATACAGGGAAGTAGAGGCATTATTATAAAGCATCTTAATAGTGTTGATAGTAAGATCGGGAAAGTTAAAGTATTTCATAGTTAGGTAAAGGAAGTTTAGATCAACATTATCAAAGGCTTTGGTAGCATCTAGTGTGAAGGCATAACACGCGGGTAGTTATCACTTTTTAGAAACAGCATTAATGTGTTTAAGGTAAGAGTATTCTCACACAGCTGCCTCTGTTTCATAAATCCCAACTGTTCAGAAAAAAATGACTGTAGCTATAACTTTCTGAATTCTATTAGCGAAAATGGTAGATAAGATTTTGATGTCAATGTTAATAAGTCTATGGGCCTTTAACAGAGAGGGTTGGACTTGTCAGAGTTCGGTTTTGGGATTAATATTGTTTTCGAATTGTTCATATACTTATCAGTAATCCCTTTAAAGATGATATAATTATACATGGCAAGGAGAATTTTAGAAAGGTGACGACTAAAAGTTTTATAAAATTCTCCTGTGAAACCATCAGGTCCTGGCACCTTATTTGGTTTAAGTTTTTTAATAGCTAGCATTATTTCATTCAGTGTTATGGGGAATTATGGGATTCTTTGGAGAAATGCCCTTGCACAGTTACAATCTCATGTTCATACTCTGGTCTGTTTACAAGACACTAGTGCTTTACAATAAGGAGATCCCACTACAGGAGCTGTAATCAGTCTTCCCTTCCTATACAATCCTGAATTCTTCCTTAGTGTTACTGACTGTGATACAATATACATCCCAGTTTTGAGTATACGATTGCAGGATAACTAAAATTATTAATTATGCCAAATCTTTTGAGTAAAGCAACACACCTGCCATAATCTACTTAGGACAGCACATTAATTCAGTATATCATTCGTTCCTTTTATGATTAACACTGTGTCAGTTCTCACCACAGATTTATAAGGAGTCTGCTTTGTCCCAGTGAACTAATATAACTACAAGTTGTATAATAATTGTTGTATATTTATGTCAGCCTCATTGGCAATGCTTTAGTTAAAAACTGCTGTAAAAAATGTTTATGCCTGACTAAAACTGCATATGAATAGTTACATATCTTCATAATTTGTCAGATATGCAGAAAAATGAGTTTAATATAAGAAAGTTTTTTTCAAATAAGTGGCTTATGCATTGTGATCTAAAGATCTTTTAAAAGACCCCCCCCTAAAAAATTGTGAGTATTCTAAATTAGGCGACAGATGAGCAAATATAATCAATTACGCACAAGAGATTCTACCTGACAGGTAATATCTCACCAGAATTCTTCACTTCCTGGGCAAGATACGTACTTACACAGAAAAATCATGATAGAACAGGGCAGATTCAATAATGCATTGCACAGTGAAACAATTCTGTTTGCAATGTTCTCCTGAAATTAACACTCAGCAGATCTTTTAGAATCTTTTCATTCAGACAGGAGTTTGGATTCCTTTAAATAACAACATAATTTCTTACAGAACAAATGGGAGTCAGCAGTGTTAGTAATTTCATGGCCAATTAATTTCCTTACATTTTCTTGACTTTCTTTGAAACTTTCACTTTTTCAGTGGCTGCCTTGTGCTTATACTCTGGACCACATGCAACATCAGTTCTTTATAAAGGGAAGAATTAACTTTGAGATTTGTTGCAAGGCATCTCTGATTTTGCTTTGCAGCTGCAAAAGGGTGCTTGACCTTAGGATTTCATCCAAAGAAAGTTCTGCTCATGGGTAGCTTCTTCTGGGTAACTTTGTAACTTATTTCTTTAGTATTTCAAGATCTAACAGTACCAGATATCCTAAGGAAAAGTTACTGCCAGGCCATGCACCACCCCTAACTGTATTTTAATACACAGCAGTATTAAATCTAACATTTAAAATACCACCCTACAAAAAACTACATTTTCTGTAAGTTAGCAGCTTGCTAAACTTATGTTCAAATGATTGTACCAAAAAATTTCCGTGGCTTCTGATTATTTCTTAAGTTCAATTTGCACATGATAAATAAGTGTAGATGCAAGGCAAAGACATAAGACAGAGTTAGACTGGATGACATGAAATGTGATAAACAGTGATGATGAAAAAACAAAAAATATGGCTGAAGTGGAACAACCATGCTTCTTTAGATGAAAGCATCATTTTCCATACTTCGGAAGCTATGAAAGACTTGCAGCTCTCTGTAAACTGGTATTCATTTAAGGGCATGAGTATAGGTCACATTTTCATTTAAATGGAAGTGTGAATGATTTTTTCTGTTTTTTTTTTTTTTTTTGTGTTTCTAGACCAGAGTAGTGGACCGATCCATTGTGGACTAATTTCTGCCAAGTCCGTCTGATGACATATCCTAAGTGCACAGTTTATCATAGGTTAACAGGGATTGATTTACACAAGCTTTAGTCTGTTCTTAACTTGAACAATGCTGTAACAAGGTTGCTAAATTTGCAACAAATAGCCCTTTCAGAGCGTACCACTTTATAGCACTGAAAAGCTGAAATTGGTTAGAACTGTCGCATCAACTACATATATACAACTTCTTACCACTTATAAAATTATCCAGCATCCATCTGCCTGCCCAGCACGAAAAAACATTCTACACAACTATGTTCCCAGTCGGTTATTGCAATCCAGTGACCAAAAACTTCTGTCTGTCTGCAGACCTAGCAAATCTGCTGAGGATTGTCTGTACACATACAAGCGGATCTCCTTACCTGTATCTGTCAGCTTTATACCCTCCATCCCTTGTTTCAAAAACACTGTGAAAGACTTCCTAGCTGAAATCTGGACTCGTTCTTGCTCAAAGCCATGATAAATTGTATCCCTAATTGTGAACAAGTACTTACCTCTCCTTACACTACCTTTTGCGCTTACTTCCTTTCTGCTGTTTAGTTTTCTTTCCTCACTTTCTCTCTAAATATACCTTAAGCCTGTTTTTTCCTCAGTTCATATTGCAATTCCTACTTGTATTAGACTAATTTGCCTTTAATTTCTCTACAAATGGTCTAAAATTCCTCTAAATATTAAATGATTGTTATAGACCTTGTATCAATTCTTAAACAATGTTTTTATATTATGTCTAACTGCAGATGCTTTTGTTTTGTTTTTGATGATTGTATAAATATTTTTCTTAAAATATTTTATATTAATTTGGAGCTCATCTCACTTGGCCTCCACTGAAAATGGGCTTCTAACCAGTCGGACCTTCCTGGTAATCAAATGTTAATACATAAATAAATAAATAAATAAACATAACCAAAGAAGTTTGACTATAGAAATTTATATCCAAATTAGGGTTTTACCATAAAAGTCTCAATTTGTTCATAAGATTATTAACGATGGCTGTCTGCTTTTTCACTAATCTGGAATTATTTTCACAATGTGTCTCGTTTTTGACAAATAAAATAATCCTTTTATAATGCTACGTCAGTGCCCACTTACAAACTTACCTGACTGCCAAAGCAGTGTGTGCTCCTTTAATGGATTAATGTAACAAGCCGACTTCTAGTATTGGTACAGGACTTGTCCACTAGAAGGAGGTAAAACATTGTTCTTTATCTGCTTTGTAGTTTAAAAAAAATAAAATTAAAAAAAAAAAAAATATATATATATATATATATATATATATATATATATATATATATATATAGTGTCTCATGCATCAGCGTTTACAAAACATTTTTCTTCAGCTAAACAAAGTGGAAAATACAAGTAGCTGCTGAGATACAAGCAGAAAGGGATAATGTCAAACTGTCTACTTATGTGTATTTAATTTCAAAACAAATCAGCAATTATATGTTGTTTTTTAAACATATATAGGCAGATTTGTCCAGGTATTCATCTATTTGATTATAACAAATCAATGGACAGCAGTAGTGTGTATCTACATTTCACTTTCTGCTTGCTTAAAGCCGAACCGTGGTATACTGGGTCATTTTGTAGCATCTAATTAAGAACTTAACAAAGATAACTTGCAGTTGAGCCACCTGTTGTTTTTTTTTTTTTTTTTTTTTTTTTATGAGATCCTCTCTTTGTGCAGCATCAACATTCTGCTAAGAGCTCACCAACTGGTTGTTTAGAAGTTGTTTTCAATCACACGTGGACTCAGAATATATAGTAACTTGAATGGACTAAAATCATTGTACTGTCTTAGTATTTTTATAACCAGGATGCAATTATAATTATAGTTATAATCAAGTTTTTTTACAAGCTGAATTGTTAATATTAAAATCAGAATTTGGAAGCAGTAACTTAAGTCTGATTTCTGTGACCATCTTGCAATACTTAAGGAAATTATCTTAAAATAACAGTACATATGTAAAGTACATAAAGGTCAGGAATATGTCTCCCCTCATTCGTGAGTAATGGGACAACTTCTAAAGCCTTTGTTTTCAAGGGTATCTCTTTTATTCCTGACATATTTATGTATAAACCTCTGTATTTCTTTGAAACAAATAATACATCTGTTAAGGTAAAGAACAAAAGCATGGTATGATACTGTTTTTGTGCTTTTGAAATTAAATATTTGTGTATATATATATATATATATATATATATATATATATATATATATATATATATATATATTTATATGTAGAGAGAGAGAGGGATAATGCATAGTCCTTATCGCTGTTTTTCTGTATTTCTATTGCTAAATTGAAGGAACACGTGTTGGAACCAAGTACAGATAAGCCAGTTGTAATGGCAGCAAACGGGGAAATCAGAATAAGCTGAGAGCTGAGATAGAAGGGAAAATAGTGGAACAAGTTATCAGCTTCAACATCCTGCTCCTCTGAATAAGGAGGTTAAAGAATCAGAGGGGGTGCAGCCACATTAGTGGTAGTGTATGACAGAAAAATGTCAAAGAAGCTGAAAAGTAAGGTGTACAAAACAGTGGTGCAACCAGTACTTCTGTTCTGTGCAGTACAGAAACCTGGGCAGTGAAGGCAGAGTAGCTGACAAAGGTAGAGGTGATGGAGAAGAAGTACCTGGGATGGGTGGTAGGATGCACACTGTGGGACAGATGAAGAAATGAGGAGATTAGAGCAGAGACCAAGGTAACTCCTATTGCAGAGAATGCCAAAGAGAGATTACAGTGGCTTGGGTACATGTGCAAGAGAGGAGAAGATGATTTGGGACAGATAGGAAGAAGGCAAGAGGAAATAAGGGCAGCCAGCAAAGAGGTGGATGGATTGTGTCAGAGAAGACCCATGACAGTCAGGCATGACTGTTGAGGAAGGTAGGAGAGTGGCATAGAATCAACAGAGATGGCAACAGTTGACATGACACCCCCACCCCGTGCAGAAAGTGGGAAAAAGAGGGTAGATGGTGATGATGATACTTAAAATGGGGCATATTATGACTAATCTCCAAAGTGGCTTAATACATCACCTACTCAAGACAGAGGCATACTCAACACCTTTAAAATGGTTATATCCAAGCTACCAGTGTAGCATTAAAACAGGCTATAACTCAAGTACTGTTTAAAGCTTGATGTATAAAAATACACTTAAAAAGACTGACACATGGGATGTATGTTGTAGAAAAAAACATTTAATACAGATTGGCAAATATGCATATATAACTACCAGGAGCCAAACTGCAAAAGGTATTAATAAAAAATAAAAAGCAAAAAGTAAAAAATACCTGTGCACAGATTTTGTTATGCATGATCGAACTAACTGAATGTCAAGTAAAACATTCAGACAAAAATAAGAGTGAATGTACATAACATCAAATTACTTAAACATCAAGCAAGTGAACATCAAAACCAGAAAAAAATGTGCCAATGTTTACAGTAAACCACCCCCATAACACTAACCTCCAATTTACATGAATATTGGCAGTGTTACTGGAAGAGTTTTGCAAGGTATGATGTAGGGTTAGGGTTGGGTTGGGGGCAGGGTTAGGATTAGTGGATCCCCCCATCATCACTTCAGTAATGTATACTTACCCTAACCCTGCCCTCATATATATATATATATATATATATATATATATATATATATATATATATATATATATTTATGGTCCACTGATGTACGTCAAATCTATCATTAGTTAACATCTGCTTAGCCAATAAAATATGTTCAGTTACGCAGATAGTCGACAAGTGTGCAGGATTGCACATTTCTCGCGGTAGGGAAATATGAAATTTCCCCAAGGTTGAGTGATCTCGATGTTAGCATATATAATTAGCAGTGGGTGTGGAGAGGTGCATGTTATTTTACTTTATTTTTTTAAGTTTTATATGCACTGACATTGTTGCTCTCTGTATGTATAGTAGTGTGTCGATATCTGCAAAGTTGACTTTTTGTGGTTGACTTTGTATAAGTCAATTTTTGGGAGTTTTGTTTAATTTCAGTAGACACACACACACACACACACACACACACATATATATCTAGCTAGATATATATATATATATATATATATATATATATATATATATATATATATATATATACACACATATATAAAATCATAACCTTCCATCGAAAATGAAAATGTTGATCCATCAATGACAGAAACCTAATTGTTGAAGAATAAAAACATCAATCCATAAAGGGTTAAAAGTACAGTAAATCACAATGTGTTTTGCATGGGGGCAAGCCCCCCAGCACAGAGAGAATGGAAATCAGTGAAAACAAATGAATCACTGAGAGGTCCACTTTGAAACCACACCAGTAGTAATTTCCTGTGAAAGGCAGAAATCAGAGAGTCCACCAGAAGTGATGGAAAACATTCCAAGGAACAAGCTAGCCATACAAGGAGCTTGTAGAAAAGAGGAAAGGCATTGTAGTGAAATTTTCTTTGATATGATGTATAATGGACTATGTAATGAGTAATAGTCAATGGGCTGTGATTTGGATAGATTGTTTTCCAATGATAAGCTAGTAACTAGTGAAATATGCCAGGATTAGCACTAAAGAGGTTCTTTCTTGGCATATTTGTATAATTTATAACAATATTAGCAGAAAATTGGACTTATCTGTTGAAACCATAAAAAGCAGTGCACTTGTCACGGATGGTGAAAATCAACAAACATTTACAAAGTAGAAGAAAAAGGAATCTAGAAGCCACAGAAGTACCTCACAAAGAGAATCCATGGCCTCCAATATCTGTCTTATATGGACAGGCTCAAATCACTATCACTTTATTTGGTATCATACATATTGCTCAGAGGTGTCTGTGTCTTGCCTACAAGGCAATATCGGACCCTGCCCTACTAGAGATGCTCCATATCCGTAAGTCTAACTACTCACACATTACCTGCTCGATAGGCCTAAATCTAATATGCAACATCAACCACAACCTGCTGGAGAGACAGGTTTGTCTCCCAGAGGCTGCCCAATCTTTGGAATAGACTTCCCATACATGTCAAACAGAGCACCTTGCTGATCCTCTTCAAGCGCAACCTTGATGCGTGGATGGGAAACCACAAATTTGTCCCAGGGGTTCCACCTTTGTCCCTTACTGACAGGGATAACAGGTGCTGACTGAGGTTTCTTTTTTGGGGATAAACTCTTGGCTAGGCTTGTAAGGGTCCCAGGGCCATTAGTCTAGTAACCTCATATGATCTTATGTGAAAAAGGGTTCCTACAGAAAAGTCAGCACTCAAAATGATGAATGCCTGCACGAAAAAAGATCTGAAATACAGGAGAAGAGAGAGAGAATTTTGAACATAATTTTTCTCCTTTAAACTTCATTTTTTTATAGGGAGGAAAGCCTGCCTGCACCCCTACATGCCCTCAAAACTTATAAATGCTAACCTGAGGTTGATATATCTTGGAGAAAAAGGAATATTCTGAGAAATGGCCATCTCAGTCTTATTATATGTATGTCCATTTTTTCTGGCCACTTAGTCCACAAGTTTCAAGACTCGCTCTAGCAGGTCCTGACATTTCAAGTGGCTACTGTGAAAAAGACTTGTTATGTTGCTATTGTTCAATTTTAATGATCAGGCTTAAGAAGCCAGTGCATGAAAGGAGTGTGCATTGTGCCTAATAGGTAAAAAAAAAAAACTCATGTTTTGTTTAAAAAGGTACTCTTTACAGTAGGTATGCTAATCCTTTGAACAACCCACCAAAAAAGTAGTGATGCTCAGCTAGTAACCCAACACATTCAAATGAGATGAATATGGGGAAAAACGTAAGGCTCGGTTACACAGAGGCTAGTTCCTTTACAAGTCTATTCTCACTAATTGCTGGTAGTTTTTTTTTGTCCATCAGCTGATTTACATATGTTTTTGTTATGAATTTGCATTTCCTGGGACTATAAATAATTTACTATGGTTTGATTGTCACTATGCCTATTCTCTGAGCTCACCCTTTTTTCTTCTTGACTTCGCCTCTCAACAGATGTATTGTAGAGCTCTGTGTTTTCTTTAGAGATGCACATCGTCTTTTTGGATCCACCAAGATTCCTGAAAGTAGTGTCAGAACTCAGCAGTGTGTAGTGCTGCTCACTGAAAGATTCACTGTTTAGTGGGCATTTAAAATACTTTTATATCATGTGCCAATCTCCTACTTACAGCAGGAGGTGCATGGTATACACATGGGCTAATTACTGGTGCACAAAGGGTAGAGCTTCCGTGTAAGTTTGTTTATATTTAATTGCACTAGTTCACAAGGACTTGAATCTGCATTGTAAGCAGAATTGTGACTGTACTCTGCCTTTTGGTTTAATTTGCACCCTAGTCCTTCCCTGTGAAAAGATTCTGAACATAAATAGCATTCAGGATTAATATTCTTTTGTTGTCTCTTTCCATTTTCTCCCTTTTAATTTTGCTAATTTGTCTTATTTAGTTATTATTATTTTTCGACATGCTCCAAAACCACTCAATTAGTAGCCTACGTACTGAAGTTGATCAGTAGAAAATGTATATTACTCAATAGCTGATTGTCCGCTAAATAAAAAAAAAGATAAGAGCAGTACTTTGGAAAGGTTATTCATGCTAATGTCTTTCAACATTTCGTGTAAAGTATTAACTGTAATTTACATCTTTAGAGCAGCAGGCCAAACCCATATTCAGGGAGCATGCAGGATTGTGTATAATGTGCATCATGGTGACTTAGTGCCATCATTTCTTTCTCACAGTCCCATAGGTCACTGCTCCTCTAGAATTAAACAATATTTTCTACACATCTGTAAAGGTTTGTTCATCCAGCTTCCCAAACAAATGCTGCTTCTTCAGGGAAGAACCACTTCACTTTAGTGGTTAATAAATAAGTACATGAAAATATATGCATATATCTTTGGAAAACTTCTTGAATAGAAATGTATTATCATACCTAAATTTATTATTGTGATCTTTACATTACTAGGATGAATCATGTCAATAGTCACTTAAATGCAGCACGTTAAACCTATGTATTCAGCGACAGAATGCGCTTATGCATCTCCGTAGTTCAGTAGTCATTCATTACTAAAACATCCATTGAATGGGTTATGTAGGACTGTTACAAGATCTGATTTTATGCTACAATAAAGGCATTCAGGCACAGCTGTTGCCTGGCACACTCCAACTTTGCAAAAACGACAGATTTTGTCATTGCCAAATGCCTGTTGTCCACCATGAAATGCCTTTAATCATGAACTTGTTGAGATTTTGAGAGACAGCTTACATGGGGCTTCTGCTGTCATGTGGATGTCCAGAAAACATTTAAAGCAAGAAGTGAGACCCTGCAGCATTATGGCAAAGGGAAGAATGTGGCCTCCCCTTTTATCTAAGTAAGGTGAAAAAGCATGGCTTAAAGATGTCAAAACCTTTTGTAGTGATGCATTAACACATGCTGGTATGCCATTTTAAGTGTAAAGTCCTTGCTCTTTGGCCACTTATGCTAAGAATTTGACCTATGCCAATGGAAAACTGAAACAATTTACCTCAGCAAGTAGGATCAGATCAAATGATCATGAGGTATTTCATTAATCAGAACATCCAAAGGTTTAGATTTCAGGCTTTTATAAGACGAGAAACAGTGTACCCGAATCTTTCCCCAGTACACATTCAGCCAACCTGCTGATGCAGTGTAATTGCCTGGTCTAAAAATACAGCAGCATTTGTTTAAGTTAATGGAAAAGTTATACCAGACCCACAGTGCACAAGCAATGACAGATTGGGTTTCTTGCTGACGGTTATAAATGCCTGACACATTAGATCAGGAATAGTGCAACTGGGAAATCGCTATCCTAGAGGAGTCAAAGGATGACTTTTGCGAAGAGAAGGATAACTCTTCAAAGGATCAGGCTGGAATACAGTCCATCTCAGTCTTGAGAAACACTTCTCCTGTGACGCATGTTTACAGAAAATATGTACAAATGACCTGACAGTTTCAACAACACAAACTTTTGCCATGTGAGTTAAAAGCGATGCCCTTTTGAAAGACTGCTCATGTTTTAAAGCTCTGGGGTCCTAAGCCAAGTATAAAACATTTAGCAAACATTTGATTATGATTCACTTTTTAAATATTAAGCATGTGTATCTACTTTTGAAAATTACAAACAGTAGAGTATTAAAAATATTTTTTCTCCTGAAATCAATATTGCCTTTCATACACAGTGCAGTGATACTAATAATTAGTTTTAGTTCACCTTTTCCTTGAGCCACTTGTCTCAAAGTATGACAATTACTTTTATGATGGGTTGCATTAAACTTGTCCTTTGTTTTTTCTTTTTTTTTCACAATTCCTATCATGATCATTAGCAATATCACTACAGCAGTCTTTATAATACAACTCTGCAATGAAGCTAAGAAAAAGCTGGGTTAGGAGGGTGGCCTAATGGTTAAGGTGCTTCCCTTAAAACACAAGGTGCAGGGCTTGAATCTCACAAAGGATAATTGGCTCGGCTTAAAATGGTTCACAAGGGCAGTTAGCTTCCTACTCACCTAAGTACTATTTTTGTAACCTGTGTCTGTTGTCAGATTCACCAATAAAGTATTAGTTCAGAAATAAAATACTGCAACAGACTTTCCTGAAGCACAAATCTGTGAATTTCCTACATTAGAGAACTTTTTCTTTCTTTTATATAACAGCCTTGACTGTTATTCTGTTATATTTTTATTAAATAGGCTTAACTACTTCTGTGATACTTTGACAAACAGTGTAGATTGCTAGGTCACTGTTGCAGTAACCTAAGCTACTTTTATCTTATTCCCACAAACAGGCCTGCTTTTCAAAGCTTGATGGCCATCTCCACATATTCTAGCTATCAGAAGACTGAGCAGAGTGCTGTATAAAAAGACAGTAGAGAACTAATACCTTCAAGCTTTCTTGTTGCCAAAGTGCACATTATCAGTGGGCTTTGCGAAACTGTTGATCAGCTAGTGATCCTTCAAGGCCTGGAAGATAAGTCCACTGTTGTGGAAAGCCTTCCATGAAATGTTTCTGAGGGTCATTTGTGTTTTTTTTTTTTTTTCTGTATTGAACTGTCATTACTTTTTAGGGGATGATTTACTGTGTGAATGCTTGCAAGATCAAACTGGGTAAACATCTATTTTTGTAGATTTTGTGTGTTAGGTGCAGAAAATTGTGCCCTTTGGGACTGTAACAGGTGTTCTTACTTCAGAACCACTATAGTGGGTGGGTGACTTTGCCCAGGGAAATTATGTTCCTCAGACTACTCATTTTCCATGAGTCTGTCTGGTGAAGCACCAATAGTGACTAAGGACTAGAGGATTCACACATCTTTTGCTGCTGCAGTGTCCCCCCCCCCCCACCATGTGCAAAGGAGGACCCCTCTTGACAGTCTTGGGGAATGGGGTGGATGAAAATCAATCACATAGCCAGGGCATCAGAATAGTGTACCTCCTCCTAACATCCCTCACTCCTCAGAAAATATTGTTACTTCATTCAACACACACTTCACACAAACCATACTATCACTAGCTAAACAACACAACCCCCCCCTCCCCTCCAACCCACACCTTCAACTAGTAATCTCCCCACTGCCTTCTCTTTTTCTCCTGTACCTACCTCCAACATAAAAAAAACTCATAACTAAACTTAAGCCCACCAAATTAGCAGCAGACAACCTCCCAAGTGCATACCTACAAATCGGAGCTGATGCCCTGGCCTACCCAGTATCCATCTTGACTAACCGATCTCTGTCAGAAAGTTATGTTCCCACACTGTGGAAAGTATCACATATAATTCCCCTCCACAAAGGCGGACCCTCCACAGAACTAACCAATTACCACCCCATAGCTATTCTCTCTCCACTCTCCAAAATACTAGAGAGATGCATACACTCTCAGGTCTCAGACTACCTCCTTACTAACAACCTCCTTTCCAATACTCAGCATGGTTTCCGACCAAACCATAGCACCACTACTATCTTACTCTCCTTTACTAACACTATGCTTCAGCATAAAAACAATGGCTAACTCTCCTCTGCTACTTTCCTAGACCTATCTAAAGCATTTGACATGGTCCCACACAAACAACTTATCTCTGTCCTCAATAACCTATCCTTCTCACAATCATTCACCAACTGGTTTCAGAGTTACCTGTCTGACTGCCAACAATACGTTGTATGGCAGAATGACATATCTCCCCAACTACTTGTCTCCATAGTGGTTCCCCAAGGATCCATATTTGGACCCCTGCTCTTCTCTGTTTTCCCAATAATCTAGCCTCTGCCACCAAACATGGCACACTCATACAATATGCAGATGACTAAACCATCATCTGCTCAGCCCAGTCCCTACCCAAACTGCAAAACGTCACACAGAAAGCCTTTTCTTCTGTTGAAACTTGGTTATCCGATGCCCAATTAATACTCAGTCCAAACAAAACTAAACTACTCATCTTCTAACCCACCAAACATACCCAAAACAACTCTCACTTTAACATCACAGCAAAAGACAACACCACTATATACCCAACTGAACACACCAAATTGCTAGGAGTGGAAATAGACAATAAACTAAAATTTGACATTCACATATCCATGACCATAAAAAAAGTCCACAAAAAACTAGGAGAGTTATACAGAAATAAGCAACTTCTCACCAAAGCAGCAAAGATTTCAATAGCAAATTCCCACCTTATCTCCACCATACTTTATGCCTCTCCAATATATACTAACCTAAGGCAATGCGATCTAAACAAGCTAGAGACCTGCTACAACAAAATTGCCAAATTCGCCACAGGGGCATCCTACCATAGTCACCACTGTCTCTCACTTGCTGAACTGGGCTGGCTTGAACTCCCTCACCTCCTTCAATGGTATCAACTCTCACTCGCCCACAAACTAGTAAACCATCCACTAAATGTCCCATCCCTTCAGAATCTACTCCAACCCTATCACACCACCAGACCACTAAGATCCAGCAACAAAAATCACTTGCAGATTACTAAAGCCAATAACTCTGCTGGTGAAGCACTATTCTCTTGCACCATAGCCAAATTATGGAACTCCCTCCCACCCACAATTACCTCCATACCATCATGCACCCACTTCAAAACTTTACCAAAAATGCATCTAAAAACATGCTGGCTATGCCCTTGCAACTCCCACTCTAATATCACCCACCCCATCCAACCACTACCTTTCTTTCCACTCCACTAACTACCTTGATTATAGCAAGCTCAGATGCTCATAAGCCTAGTACTTATTATACAGCAGGAACTTCTTATTGTAACATTTGTTAATGTCTGTTATGTACTTCCCAGATAAAGATTCTAGTTGTCTACTGATGTACTATGTTCTTCATTTGCAAATATGTTGTAAGTAATTGCTACGTAAATTGTTAATCGCTATGTAATCCAATGTAACTACTGTCTGTTTATTTTAACTGTGGAGCTTTTCTCCCCGGGCCTCCGCTGAAAATAGACCTATGTCCAGTCGGACACTCCCGGTCAACAAATATAAATAAATAAATAAATAAATTCTTAGAGACAGTAATTTCTAGGGAGTTTCCCAATAAAAGAAATCAAAAAAGAAAATTGTGGATGTATAAACCTTAGTACCTATAGTTAATGTGGTGCTACGTTTCCTAGCAATTTTGTTCTCTTTTAGGGCTATTACTTCCCTTCTTAGCCTATTAATTATCTTTGAACTTATAAGCTTCAGGATAGGAAAGCTCTGAAGGATTTGATGCCCTCACTGTCTTTTATATGGATCTCTCCTCCAGCTCTTGGCAGTTAAAGCACATGGAATGTGCCCTTAAGGTTTGAAAAACTGGCTGGTTGTCAGTTATACGACTCATATATCTTAGGCTACAGCAGCAGTGATCTATTAGATAATCTACTGTTTTGAGAAGTTTACTTTTAAGTAACTGTACTTTCTTCAACTTCTAATTCCCTCACCATTAAGTCTAATTCTAGATATCCATAAAGAAATTTCTGTGGAAAATTTCTTATATGGCTTTGTAAAGCACAAATTCAAAAGTAACACTTCGTAATTTACTATTCATTAAATTATTTCTTTATTTAAGAACAATTAACAAAAAATTGACACTTCTTAGAAAAGTGCTCACTTGTTTAATAAATATTTTGCACATTTTTTCACTGAGGTAACACTTAGGAGTGTTATTCATGATCACATCTGGCTGCAAACTGCTTGCCCTGTACTTGTATGTGCTACCAATTACAAGTGCTGTAGGACACTCAGTCTGCTTACCATTAGTAAGTCAAGTTGTAAGATGCAGTGTGCAAGTGTCACCTGATTTAGAAAGGGCCAATTAGAAATGCCCGATCAGCAGTAAATTCACTAAATTCAGAAGCCCAAGTCACAACCATATTTGTCAGTAGTAGCAAATGTGATATCATTTAAATGATGGTAGACAGTAATGGTCATCTTTTAAACATTTATTTTCTATCTACAGTCTGTTTTTAATTCATAGTCACTTTGAGGTGTACTGTACATAATTATGCAATGGCAATTTAACACAATGGGGTTAAAATAATAAAAAATAAACATAAAAATAGGTCCCCAGGATATATGGAGATGGCCAAAATGAAATTTTCAACAAAAATGAGGAAAAGAAAGATGTATTGAGGGGACAAGTGACACCACTGACCGAATGATGATAGGAAAGGGTTTAGAGTAAAAACTGATTTTGATTTAGTGTTTGTGCTTATTCCAATAAACCTAGAAGATATAGAATTTACATGTGATCTTCATTTTGCTGTGAATAAACTGCCTATACACAAAACAAAATTAACCAAAACTAATAAACCGCTTGCACCCAAAAGAAAATTAACCAAAAATAAGTAATTAAATAAAAGCTGATACATGTGCTTGTCACTGTTGAAACTGCTGTGGCTCACAAAAATTACTGACGGCATCAAAACTGTGTCCAGAAAGGCACAGAGAGTTAAAGTTGTACAAATGATTCAGATGACCCAGGTACAGTTAATGACCCACAGAGGAGCTGGCTGTGGAAAGGAAGGAATGGTGAGATGGAACGTACTTGCCTATCTCTTACAGAAGGGTTAAAATGTTACTTACTCAGGGTGCATACTCCATTAACAATTGCTGATGGAGATAGGGGATCAGTGGAGGCATTTGTCTTCTAAGGAGCAGGATTTTGAGGGAATATCACCCACTGTAGCATGAGACATATCCTTGTGTACATCAATTGCATTCTAGACCCTCAGGACATAACTTTGATACAAGTGCCATCTATATGTATAAATATATATATATATATATATATATATATATATATATATATATATGGGTCTGCTTCTAATAAACAAAAAAACACTTATCCAAATCAGCAAATCTCAAGATGACATTGCCAAAACCACAAAATAATGAACATTCAGATGACCAGAAAGTTACCCTGGAAAAAGGAACCACTTGGTCACCATGGTGAACTTTACCCTTTTCCCCATTGCAGTGTGATCTTGGAGTTGGTACATTTAGTTAGGGGGGTGTGGGTGGCAATTTGCTTTGTTTTTTTTTTTTTTTTTGGTGCTGGACACATGGTTACTTTCCCAGAATTTTTGTTCAGTAATCCGAATGTTGGTTCTTTTGTGGTTTTGGTGATGTCATCTCTAGATTTACTGATTTGGGTAAGTGGGTTTTTATTTCATTGTTATGTAGACCCATATATATATATATATATATATATATATATATATATATATATATATATATATATATATAGATATAGATATATAGATAGATATAGTAGATATATAGATATGTGGATATATAGATATATAAATATGTGTGCATCTGAGAACACTAGGACCAAACTGAACCCCCCCTTATTCCACAATGGATGATGATGATGTTTCCATTCCTCAATCCTCATTCCTAAAATAATAAATGTATTATATAGCGCTTACTCATGAAGAACAAACAGGCTAATGGAGAAACGAGTAAAGAAGGGGTCAACAGTAACAAATAAATAAATAAAAATAACGCATGCAGAGTGTCGTATTGCAGAATGAAAGTCTTATTACACATTTACTTAAGCATTTGCTATATTATAGCTCTTGGTGCTTCCTTCTGTTGCAGAGCTGTGCAAGTTAATGCCATTCTAACATATACCACATAACACTGTAGGGTGCGGTAATAATTTCAACCTATTCAGAAAAACATGCGGTTGTACGTCTTGCTGTTTGTCACAGGCTAGCACATCATGATATTGTTTTAAGGGATACTGCAGAACTGTATACATTTTACCACTTAAATGCATCATTTTGTAGAGTTGTAAAGTTCTGTGTGGAACTGTCCCTATACATTCTTAAATGACTATATTAGTATGAATTATGCAGTGCTTGTGCTTGTCCTTGCAGTGTCATGGTATAGCTAGGATAATAATATATAATGTAATGAATTAACACCTAGGGAAACACTTTCTGTTTATGGATGCTGTATAGTGCAGCTTTACAATGTATGCACATTAGGTAGTCAGAAACATATACTACATAAAAGTTATCTCCCCAGTGAAATGGTCCAGTTCTGTGTAACACCATAGGATGAATAATTTGTGTGTTATAGAAGGCAGCATGACTGATTTGCATGGATGCTTTGTTCACCAAGTACATTTTGTTCCACATTTTTCTCTCCTGAATCTGTCATATCGTAACAACTCAGCCCTGCGGTGACAGTTTGCTGTGTCAGAAAAAAGGACAATTTCAATGAGAACCAGGAAGCAGTATACTTGCTGGCTATTAGTATGGTCCATGGTAAGTTGGCTCTCTCTATTTGAAAGGGGTAAACAGCAAACTTTGAGGATCTATCTGTGGCAACACTTGATTACAGATGTCAACAAAACTGAAAAATATTTATATTCTGTTTTAACCTATCACAGGCATTCCACTAATGTATGTGACCATGTCAAGAAAATGTATAGACTGTTATCATAAATACTCAGACTAAAGCTTTATCTTCTCTGTAATTAATGTGATAAAAACTAAGGTCAGTAAAAAATTCTATGTGAAATGCTGCAAGCAGAACAAAAACAATATGAACAGTTCCTCCAAAATTGGTAGCTTACCTCAATTACTGTGCAGTACTGCGGTGGTGGTGGTGCGGTAGCGTTGTCGCCTCACAGTAAGACTTTGTCCTGTTCGATTCTCAGCTAAAGCGTCTTCTGTGTGGAGATATGCATGAATGGGCATACCTTCGTTGAAGGTTGTGCATCAGGGCTGGCAACTCGGCACATAAAAATCTACTGCCAATCATTAGCGGATCGGAGTTCCGCTGTGGCGACCCCTAAGCGGGAAAAGCCAAAAGACACAACAACAACCTCAATTACTGTGCATTCGCTACAGTTTAATAAAGAATACCATAAGTAATATATAAATATAAAAACAATGACATTGAGCAATACTAAGATTTGAAATCCTGTGAAATAATAATAAATAATAAATCCATAATAAATTAAGCATGCATGTAGTCTAAATCAGCCACAGATATATTTAACCAAATGAGGCCACTGAATACAAATTGTAGCCAGAGTCAATAAAGGGTTTCCAGTCAATGAAATTCAGACAGACTTTGCATAACCAGATTAAAGTCCTAGCTGCAGGTTCATAAGTTTGTATTAGGCAGGTGTCACTAATATCGTTAGTAGTCTGGCCACTGAAGTTTACCGAGGGGCTTGACCAGGGTGAATTTATTGTTGCCAATTCTCTTGTCTAAATTAGACTTAAATAGAGGAAGGGATTTGCTTTGTTTTACATGGAGGAACATTTTATTCCAGAGGTACTGGATTCTTTCAGAGAGAGTTCTGTCTGTCTAGAAGGTGGTCTTTATATTGCAGTGTGTATTTAGGTCCCTGATGCAAGTAATTCTGGTGTCTTATTGGCTCACTTAAGGTACCTTTGGTGAATGCATACAGATCAAAAACCACTCGGCAGATCTACCTATGGTGAACATTAGATAATTTTTTTTTTTTTGCATGGGATGGGACTTACATATGCAAACTCTGAGGTCATGCAACTGTGGAGACAAAGGTAAGCTCCACTGTCAACAAAAGTAGTTTTGGTGAAAAGTATTCAATATTTATGTGTTTAACAAAAGTAATTTTGTCATCTGGCATGCTCCCATTTACAGTTTTACAAACATTACAAATAGGAAAAAAGGCTCCAAAACATGTAAAAGCCTATGCTGGACATACTGCATGACAAATAAAAAACAAAGAACAGCAAGGCTACCACGACCATATACAAAGCAAAAAATGTATATTTAATAAATCCAGGATAAGCACTTTCACGTTATGCAATGCTTCTTCAGATCTAAACAAACATATAAAAGCAGTTTCAAATTTAAATAAAACAAACACACAATCATTGAAGGGCTAACAAACCTCCCCCAATGACATTGCACAACTACTTCCTCCTTCTTCTCTTTACAGCTGGTTTGAGACAGATAGCAGCATTTAACCCTGGTACTTATTAGCCTGCAACTTAAGTATCCAGTATAACTTTGAACTTTCCACATAATCATTCAAATTGCCCCCCCTTGGGTTGGCCTTCGCACATTGCAGGTCTCTAAATGAAAAGCCATGCCCTGGACTTTCTTTAACATGTTTGGTTAAAGCATTTAGAGTGTTTAGAACCTTTATGCCATGTTGATGTCCTTGAATTTTATCTTTTAATTTTTGCACCATCTTACCTACATAAAAACTGATGCAGGCTCTACAAGTAGCAAGATAGACCATATACGCTTTATTATTTGCTCCTTTCCATGAAAACATCAGAGGAGACAGATATGCCATTTTGAATGTATTACCACACTGCATCAGAATATGACTCTTCTGTACCATATTAATTGTTTCAACCATAGTCTTTGTGGGTAAATCATAACCATTCTAGGAAAATGATATATATTTCTTTGCTGTCCTCAGAATCTGGAAGGTATCCCCTGCACTAAGTAGTTTTACATACAGTAGCCTTGGAGGCAAACCCCGAATGGGTTGGGGATGGGGGGTTATGTACTTTAGCCAAAACATAAGAAGAGTGAGCCTTATGATGGGCAGCTACAAATTTAAACAATTGTAACACCACCCTACCCAGGTTATTGTTTCAGTTGCCGTTCCCTAACCCTGAATAATTACATTGTGTCAATAAGAGCTTCCCCCTTCCCTGCTTCTGTTATGTAACCTGAGCATGATTTCTGAGGCTAAATTTAGGATAGCCGTCCAAACTACAGACTTGTTTTTCATAAAAATATTTGTTTCTTAATTTTGTAGTATGCTTTTTAAACTGCAGTACCTATCTGTGTGTTACAAGAAGGACATAATGGTAATGACTTGTTCTTTAAAACTGCTTCTATCAGCTCCTCTTCTAAAGTATTAACAAAATCTAATGCATTAATACTAATAGACAAAAAGTTAAAAACATGTCAAACGAGATGGTCATCCTCTTTAGTTATTATGCAAGTTTAGCACTTTCTTTCACAAGTACACAAAACTTTATCATGACAGGCACTGTACTTGTGAATGAAAGCGCTAACGTTGCATCATAAACATAGAGGGCATCTGTCTTGGTAGATGCTTTTTGCTTTTTGTTTGTTGTTTATTACACCGGCTTGGAAAATTAATAATAATAGCTTGAGATTTTACAAAGGCCTTTAGTTCTAAGCTTAAAAAACGTTCAACATTTATTAACAAATTCCTTTCCTCTTAAATAAGTAAACTTATCAGATAGTCCTAATATAGCCAATGCATTGAGATCATCTTTTTTGCTATTTTTTTTTCAGCAGGAGAGAAAAGGGTGAGAATATTCTAGTTACTTGTTCCTCTATGTTTCCATAATCATGGTGGTTCTTTTATTTTTGGCAATGCTCCATGTTTACCCTGAGGCCCCCACATACAAAATGCTCAGATTTGCCCTTCAGTTAATCAGAATGTTAGGGAATAACAGCTTCCTGTCTTGGTTACTGACCCCAGAGCTCAGGTTCATGATGCTTGCTACCTAGAAAAATATTAAAACTCTACTTGCCTCAAGTGCCTTAATCATAAAACCAAGCAAACTCAATTACAGCTCACAGGGAGCCCACAGTAAAATAGTAAGCTGGTTTGGAGACTGAAGGTAATATAATTATCTGCAACTGTGGTTCTAAATAAACTGGATATTGAAACACTTGCCCAGAATAGCTTAAAAGTCCCCATCCATGAACTGCACATCACCCCTACCTAATAACATTCCCAGCAGATTGATACTATTGGTGCCCAATTTCCAGTATTGATTAGTTATATTTATATTAGATGAATAGTCACACTGCCAAACTTAGTACAACTACAAATCATTTTCTCCTATATATATTCAATTGAGTTGAATGGAACCTGGTCAGTATGTTCAAACATAAATAAATAAAAATAAATTAATAATAATAATAATAATAATAATAATAATAATAATAATAATAAATACTTTGTGGCCTCTCATTGCAATTTACTACCCCAAACAATAACCTGCTCTTCAAAATAATACAGTAGAGATAGTGACATGCCTTCTCTCTGAGTATCAGCTTTTCATGTTCAGGATAAAGAATGGTACCTACCACTAAACTGAACTCAGTTGCATTTTTATGGTACTGTATATATCTCCCAAAATTATTTCCCCTTAATAAAATACATGGCACAATATTCTCTCTTCCTCCACTTCACCCTCGAGTGCTGCAAACCTGCAGAGCGATCTTCTCCTTTGCTTGTGACTGTTTCCTTCCTACTTAGTTATTTACTGAATGAGCCACAATTTTACAATTACAATTTTTATGCAACTTTGAAGAAATGACCACAAATTCAGATTTTTTTTTTAGCATTTCAACCCAAAAATTTTAAAGTATTGTCTATGGTTTGTGTTTCATAAGCTATGCTGCTCTCTTTATACAATTTTGTAGGAAACTGCCACATCATAGCATGCATGCAAAAATAATTGCACAGTGATACTTGCCGTTTTATGATGTACACCCCCTCTAAATGAAGACTCTGATTTTTTTTCTCAAGATATTAAAGATCATTCTGAAGAAAATTTCCTCAGCACTTTACTAAATTCAACATTTTTATACTGATTTGTAAAATCACTTCAGTTGGACCTCGTGTTATAAATGGTTGTAACCTCCTTGCAAATTTTTTCACAAAAAGTGATTTCAGACAAGGAAAAATGATTTTACACACTAACTGACCTTACTCTGAACCCCTCCCTTAATCAATTCAAACAAAAATCTAACCCATTATTTTAAAACTCACTGGTTATGTCCTTGCTCTAACCCTGACTAAAGCCTCATCTACTTCCATATCCTTGCAATTTCTTATTCATAGCAACTAACCTCTTCCACTAAAAGGTTTGAAAAGAGAAACTGTAATATCTTTGCATATAAGCTGCACCTATATGTTTGATAAGAGAAACTGTAACATGTTTGTATATATTTCTGTATATAAACTGTATTCTTCATAAGCTTGAAATGTGAGACTGCAACTTGTATGTTAATACAATATGTTTGTGCATATATTGTAACTTGCTTGTCTTTATCTGTTTGTAAGTTTGGAGCTTTTCTCCCCGGGCTTCCGCTGAAAATGGACATGTATCCAGTTGGACTATCCCAGTCAACAAATGTAAAATAAATAAATAAATACATAAAACTGCAAAATCACTCTTTAAAAGAGAAATATATACTGATATTTGAATTTAATGCACACATCTACAAAACACTTTCTGAATTTGTTATGCTAAAACATTATCAGCTGTTTGTATGGCTCTTGTGTTTACTCTGGCAAACATTTCTTAATTCTTCTTCTTCTTTCAGCTTTTCCCGGTTAGGGGTCACCATAGTGGATAGTGGATCACCTGTCCACTCATGATTGGCAGTGGAGTTTTTACGGTGTCGAGTTGCCAGCCCGGCGCCCAACCTTCCACAGAAGGCACACACACGCACACACTCACGCCTAGGGCCAATTTAGAGTGTCCAATCCACCTACAGGATGCTTTGGGATGTAGGAGGAAACCAGAGCACCCTGAGGAAACCCACGCAACCACAGGGAGGACATGCAGACTCTGCACAGAAGGCACCCCAATCGAGAATCGAACCGGAGAACCTCAACATTTCTTAATACATTTACTAAAGTTCAAATTTTCATACAAGATTTACAGAATGCCATTTGTTATAGCTCTTAAACTCATTTAATATAGCTAGGGTCTTAACATGGATATTCAAAATGTTGTACTGAAAAAAATAACTGAAAGTTATGACAGTGAATTTTATGTATTGGCCATTGGTTTATAACTATAGAGAAAGATGGTATGCAACAGAACTATACAGTGTTCTCTTTAGGACACCAGTTCATGGACATCCACAAAATCCCAAAAGGCAATATGCAACAGAAAATGTAATTTTGCAGTGTTTACAGCAGCTCTCCTTTAAAGCTGGAATTTCAACAACCAACATTATGGCTACATTACATATGGTGAACATTTCCTTGTAACTTTACTAAACATCATTATTTTTTTGGGTTGATTCTGTGGTGCGGAGGGTTGTAGCTCTGTCCATGACTCAGCTGACTCAGCTTTGATTAGCTGTCTAGACAACTGAGTAGCCCAAAGAGTGGGTCAACCATCTTGGTGGGAATGTGGATGTTAATATTATGATTGCTTCAGTACCAGTATCTAGAACTTTCATGCATATAGAACACAATACTTCAGTCTAAGATGTGTACCTGGTTTCACCAAACCAGTGATTGTAGCCTATACTGAGCACATGTTGAAGCACACATGTGCACTTGGAAGGTGCTGGGAGACCCAGCAGTGATGGAAGTTAATCTTAGCCAATTGGAATGGGGTTAGGTATTTAGAAACCCCACCAAACTCCACCTCATAAATGACGTGCTACTGTAGCTGGACTATTGAACAGTTTTACAACATGGGGACAGTTAGTTTCTGCCCCTTAAATGCAGATGTCTCTGGTCTAGATGATGAAGCGAGACACTTGCACTACTGGAAGGAAGGCATTCTCCATATCTGGAGAAGTGTAGATGCACAGAGGTAGGGCAGGTAGGGCACGGCACAAGAAACCTTTTTATCTAGCTACTTAATACTACTTAATACTACTTAATACTACTTAATACTTTCCCTCAGTTACCTTTTTCCCCAGGCTGCTGACAGCTACTCTTGCCTTTGGAGTGAAAGGGCTCAAGGCCTAGGGGAGGGACTTCTGATAATCAGCAGATAGGGAGGAAAAGTAATGGAGAAAAAACAAAAAATTCATTATTTTCAAAAATAATTTGCAAAATGGCATCTCGGGATCTTATGTCTGGTAAGATGGCATGCTCCCAAGTTTGTGTAAAATGTCTGTTTTCTAGGATTTCTTTCATTCACTGGAAATCATGTTTAGTACTCAATGTACCAGGAAACCACTCTCTCTCTCATCCTAAATTCAAGATCACTACTTGTTGTCATGGACCTACTTCCCACCTCTAAAGTTCATGTCCAGGTCTCATTACCAAGGCTCACCTCACCCACCTACTAAGCTCATGGGTAGTGTTCATTGTCCAGTGTCTACCCACCTACCTCCAGAATTCATCATCAGTATGTTTCCCCATCTCTACCTTCCAGTACTAATGAATATATTTTCCATTATCATTCTTTAAATTTTGATAAAGTAGTCATTACTAGTGCCTCATAACTCTAGTGACTATGGTTTATTCCTGATCTCCAGTTACTGTGTTTGCAGTTTTCAAGATGTTCTGTTGACCTTGTTACTTTCTGTTTCTTTCCCACCTCTCAAAGTCGCATCGTTTAATTGGTTGTGCTAAATTCTTAGTGTAAACAAATACTGCTTCTGTCCTTGTCCTTGCTGCCTGGGTGTCGAATTAAGATGCTACAAGATCAGACCACCTACCTACTTATCAGATGAATAAACCAAGTAAACCTGTTGCACAAAAGTCAGTCACATCGAGACTGTTATGCACAGAAATTCTTTCTTACATTGCTACCGTAGTCACCGTATACAAAAGGATGGCAAGTCAGAAATAATCTGTATGAAATGTCATTCAACATTTTTTATAATGAGTGCCTGATTGTTTATGGGTACTTCATTCTGAGATCAACATTTTTAATATAGATTCATGTGTCAAGATTGTGTAAAAACAAAAAACATTCAAAATATGTTAAATCAGTCATAAATCCACAGTGTGCTGTTGTTCATGGGTTAGCAAAAAGAAACCATCCTGGTAGTATTGTATAAAAATTCATAAGCAGCAGTATTATAATGAGTTAGTTGGATATCATACTAGTTCGTTATTGGATAGCCTGTCTTGTATTTGAAACATTGGAGGTTGTATCTTGGGATGACATTTCCACATTGTCTCATAGGATCCACTGTGTCTCATGACTCATCTAAACTTCTATCATATTAAATCAGTCAGCAGCAACAGCTTCACCAGACAGCTAAATGGATTCCGATTACAAAAATGAGTAATCCTAAAGACAAAAAGCCAGACATCTGACCATCTAAAAAATATTTTATTGCACAAAGACACAGTAACAAAGCTTTTAAGTCAACAGACGCTTTATCAATACATAGAATAATTCATTACATTATTGCAACCACAATTATTTTAAATGTAATTGCTAGTCTATCACATCCTTACCCCACATCACATGACATAATCTAATAACTATATATATATATATATATATATATATATATATATATATATAACATAGAATGTGTGATGTTCTACAGAATTAAGTACAATATATATATATATATATATATATATTTTTCATTCATATATATATATATATATATATATATATATATATATATATATATATATATATATATATATATATGCAACCCAAATTAAAACTCAGACAAAGCTCTGCTTATATTTTAAACTAGGTTTTATGCTATTCATAGTATTTAACCCTAGTGATGAATCAGCTCTAAAATAGTTAATCCATTTATATTCTGCCAATTCAGTTCTGTTAATTTATTACCCCTCACTTATGTGTATATACTTTCTGAAGCACCCTCAACTTAAAATTATGTGCGTTACCTTGTTGCATAATGTGTTTACTTAACGCATTTGTCTTGACTTTACTACGAATATCTGATAGATGAGACCCTGTTTTTTCTTTAAACTTTTGGTTAGTTTTTCCTATGTAAAAACATTTGCATTTCATGAAATTTTCAAGATATATCACATTTTCAGTATAACAGGTTTCAAAAACCTGAAATTCAAAAACCTGTTTAGTAATAGGGTGTACATATTCTTATCTAGATTAATATAGTGGCAATAAACACAATTATGCATGGAAATGTACCTGTCTTAGTAACCGGAACTTATTTAATCTCACTGAATGTTTGATCTTTATAATATTGCCATTGTTTCAAATTTCTCTCTTTTTTTATATATAAAATGTAGTTTATTACCAATAAGCTTTTTTACTTCAGGATCAGAATTTAAAGATACCCAGTTCTTTTGGATTGTTTTTCTAATGAAATCAGTGTGCATGTTTGTACTTAATATAATAATTTTGAGAAAATGTGGCAAAAATTATATAAATTACTTTTTTAGGGGGACACGCCCCTCTGCTCCCCTTGGGGAACTTCACCCCCACACCCCTACTTTATTATTTTTAATCTGAGAAACCTGAACTTCTGAGTAAGCTCAGTCTTTGACAGGTGCTATAACAACTGTCTCACTCTTTCTCCAAGGTACACCAACTGTGGACCAGCCATAGCTTGCTAGAATGTAAATGTTACAGCTTTGCAATAATGTAAAGTGAAAAATGAATCTGCAGATGCCTCCTGGAGCTGTTATGCATAAACAACAATAAAATAACTTGAGTGATTAGAGCAAGTTACTGCATGCTGGTCTAACGATATGGAGTGATATGTAATTTCATTGCTATAAATACAAGTACAAACATCATTTATTTGTCAAATTTTCCTTGTAAATATCTTTATCTAAATTGTTCAATATTTAATCTTTGATAATATTATTTATTTTAGTGTAACTTCAGATTACTGTCTCCCATTCATTTCACTTTTGTTTTTGGAGTGGATTCATACATTTATCCTGACATTCTGCTTGTCACATTGCCAGCCCAGCTATCTGGAATTTTGTAAATAATCATATGTCATTTGTAAATATTAGTATGATTCATATGCTTGTCTTACAAATGTAAGAGAACTGTATGTTATGTACTGAGCTTCAAGAATGTAACCACAGTGTACCCTACTGAAAAGAAGAGAAATGTATATAAACTAGATACCTGTGCAAATCTAGGTTTAATCGTATAATCTGGAACAAACAGAGTTAACTTGGAAAACTTTAAGAAAATAAGTTGAAAAGTAATGTTTTATGATTGTGTTATCTCTCAGTAAGCAGACACAATGTCTAGAGCTAGAGGTTTTCCTATTGTCTTGAAACAAAAATAATTACTAAGTTTCAAATGTAAAAGTGTTTCATTGTTTTACCACTAATCCCACCAACCATATTAATCTCTACAGCTTCTCCTAAGTCATTCAATCTAGCACTAGGCTAGGAAATTCAAAAATCAAAGAAAGTCTCCTAGGTTGGATCTTGATAAATAAGACCAGTATTCCATACCAAGCAGGAGTCCTTCCAGACACTCTTCGTGACCACCAACCTACCTTGTTACTAAAATACAAAATCCATGCCAACTCTACCCCACTAATACAAACTACCCAAAACAAATATAACTTTGACCCAAACAAATTCAAACTCAAACTAAAATACCATAATTGGAACATACTAAAAGAAGTACCCCCTAGAAGAATCTGTAATCCAATTTAACAACACTTTCCTAAAAATCCTAAATGCTCATACCCCACCTCGTACCACAAATGTCAAAATGAATACAGCCCTCTGGATTATCAAAAAGACTAAAAATAATATTTCTCAAAGGAATAGAGCTTGGCATCACTGGAGAGCCACCAAAACTACAGCAACTAGAGAACAATTCCAAAAACTTAGAAATGAAAAAAAAAAAAAAAAACTATTCTCCAGGATAAAAAGAATTATTTGCTACATCTGCAAAACAGCCACCAAAACAACCCCCAAAAATTCTGGGCAGGAATAAATAAACTACTTCACCCTGGCAAACCCTCCACCCCATCAACAACCTCCATAGGTGAAATCACCGACAAACCTGATTCATTCAACAAATACTTCATAGAAATCATCTCTAAACTAGTTCAATAACAACGCACTACTACTACTACCAATATCCCCAAACCTGCAGTCAGTCCCCAGGCTACCTTCCAATTCCAACCCATCCTTACCAATTATGTCAGACAATTACTATCCAAACTTCAACCTACTACCCTAGCAGCAGACGGCATCCCAGCAGAATACCTCCACTTGGCTGCTAATGAACTTGCCTACCCAATCTCTATTCTGCTTAACAGATCTATAGCAGAAAGCACCATCCCACCAATCTGGAAAACCTCCTACATCATCCCTTTACATAAAGGTGGAACATCCACTGACCTCACCAACTATCATCCTATTGCCATCCTGTCCCCACTAGCAAAAATTCTTGAAAAATGTATACATTACCAATGTATGCCATACCTACTTAATAACCAACTTCTCTCTCCTACCCAGCATGGATTCTGCCCTGCCCACAGTACAACCACAGCCCTTCTTTCCTTTACAAATCTCATCAACCAAAACAGGCACTTAGGTAAACTAACATATTTTTGGACCTGTCAAAAGCCTTCAATATGGTCAACCATACCAAACTACTCCACTTCCTTACTAATCTTAGCCATAGTGATGATGCACTAGCCTGGTTCCAAAACTATCTATATGGTAGACAACAAGCAGTGCAATGGGACAAAAACCTATCCTCACTGCTGTCTATTACCACAGGGTAGTCCCACAGTGGTCCGTTCTGGGACCCCTTCTATTCTCCATCTTCATTAATGATTTCCATAGCATATACCAAGATGCAACTGTTGTACAATATACTGATGACTCAACATTAGTCTGCTCAGCCAACAACCCACAAAAACTCCTCTTCATTATCCAAAAAGCCTTCCAAATTACAGAAACTTGGTTACTTAACAGTAACCTATTACTTAATCCCATTTAAACCAAACAAATCCATCTCAATGCCCAACACATTGAATATTGTGTCCAGAGATGGGACTATCATCTCTCCAGACACTCCTACTAAACTGCTAGGAGTGACCATAGACAACAACCTCAAGTTTGATCTACATATACATCAAACTATTAAAAACATTCACAAAAAATGGGCAGTCTTTATAAAAACAAACCATTTCTAACTCAATCTGCTAGAATAACCATAGCTCAAACCCACCTCTTCTCCACACTATTCTATGCTGCTCCCATATTCACCAATCTACCCAAAACTGAAATGGCCAAGCTTAACATCTGCTACAATCAAATTGCCAAATTTGAAAGTGATGCCCCCTACCATGCTCACCACGATCATTCACTAAATCAACTTAACTGGCTTGAAGTCCCAAATCTCCACTCATTCCATCAGCTTTCTTTCACCCATAAACTCCTACTACTTCCTGAATAAACCTCAGCACTATCTATTCTACTTAAACTAAAAACTAATACCAGACAACTTTACTCTAGTGATAAAAGACTAATCAAGGTGACCAAAAGCAATAACACAGCAGTTGACTCCCTCTTCCCTAACTACATCGGTACAATTTGGAACTGATTACCTTCTGCTATTACCTCAGCCAACTCAATGGTTACATTCAAAAATCTACTAAAAGAACACCTAAAATTCGCATGACTGTGCCCTTGCTACCCACCAGTTTGACCCATATCATATACACCGTCTGACCCACTCTCACGCTCCCTTTCACTTCTGTCCCTTCAAGAAGAATCATGACTCCTCCTTATAGAGCCTCACCTGCGAACACCCACATCAACAGTCCGCAATTATAGACATTCCAACTTTAAACCTAACCACATCTCACAAAACTAACCCTAACATCCACCCCTAACCCCCTTTTACTTACATTTGTCTCAAAAAAATGTCATTACTGGAAACCAGTGCATTCTAAGTACTACTTTATTCTAACTTAAACTATGGAATTTTGTTAAAACTTGCAACTACCAATGAATATTGCACTTTGTAACTTTAAAACTACGGAATCTTGTTAAATCATGTGTTTTCCTATGAATACTTGCTTGCTATGTATAAATCTCATGCTTGTTTGTTCTTAGTCTGTGGAGCTTTTCTCCCCGAGCCTCCGCTGAAAATGGACATGTATCCAGTCGGACTCTCCTGGTCAACAAATGTAAAATAAATAAAAATAAATAAATACGTTTTTGAGCAAACATCTATTTATTTATTTATTTATTTGCATTTGTTAACCGGGTTGGTCCAGCTGGGTAAGAATTACCCTTTTTCAGTGGAGACCCGAGGGGAAAAGCCCCAAATAGACATACAAATACATACGAATAGAGACAAATTAACAATATTACAGAGGAAAACAATATTATTTTTCACATAGAAATGTTAAATTTTGTTAAGCTTCTGTTAGCCTGGGAACTGAAGGCAGGTGGCAAAGAGTGATGTCATCCAGACTAACCCAGCAGTAATATGTGATATTAATTTTAAGAACTCTCTCAGATAGAGAGACTGGGCATTTTGTATCTTGTCTTGGAACTAGAAACATCCATTTGGCACTTCTGCATTTGGCTTGCTCTGTAAGTAAGTCTAAGGTACAATAATTTCTTTTAGCTATAGATAGGAATATAGTAAAGATTAGTTTAGATGTTCTCTGTATTTATTTGAGACTGTCCTGCAATGTTGTTTTAAAATATTTCCTGTGATTCTGAACTCTGTAAGTTACTGTGTTGTTTGAGTATTGTCTTGTTCTTTTATTATTTATTATTAAATATATTTAAACCTATCTTTGAGGCTGATATTTGGGAGACATATTTAAGCTCTTAGTGTACTTGCATATGTATTTGGTGACACTGTACATGTCACTCCTAAATAGCCTTAGTCTTGGTCATACTTACCATTTGGATAATAGTAACCTTACACAGTAAGATTGGTCACCCTTTGTAATGACCTTTACAGTAGCTGATAATTAGTGGTTGATGGCAGTGATAAATACCTTATAGTCTGGGCAGAAGGGGGCATAGCTAGTAAACCTGTGCCCGCCTTCCCCAGGAGTGTCTGTGTGTATGTAAATAAAGCAAATCTCAAAGTGTGTGTGTGTGTGTGTGTGTGTGTGTGTGTGTGTGTGTGTGTGTGTGTGTGTGTCTGTGTGTGTGTGTGTGTGTGTGTGTGTGTGTGTGTGTGTGTGTGTGTGTGTGTGTGTGCGTGTGTGTGTGTGTATGTGTCAGCTACTTTGGCAGGGACACAAAGCACTGGTTGAACAGAAAGGGTGCTGGAGGTATTGGCTTGACCACTCAGCTGAGATCTTAACCCTATAGCTGTGCCAGTGGGGAGTGTTATTGGGGATCTGGAGAAAGAGGGCAAAACCAGCCCCAGACTGACTGTGATCTCTGTGTGCGCTTAAGGGAAATTGTACTTTACTGTGTGTGTACTTGTCATCCTCCCATTGTGTACATCCCTCACTGGTGCTAGTGGTGAGGATTGAGGCTCCTTGATTACTGGGACAGTGCAGGGGCATCACACTGCTCACAGCATAACTGTTAGTTAATCATAGGCTCATAGCCTAATATGTCCTTACAAGATAAGTGGTCTGCTTGATCTCTTACAACTCAGTGCAAACACATCATTTAGTTTCCCTTAACCATATGGACTTGGCTGCATACTGAGGGGAGAGGAACACTTTCCATGTCTCCATCCACTTATTAAGGTTGGCTTTTAAAAGTGTGAGGGCATTTCATTATTTAATGTGCAAGAGAAGTTTGTTCTATTAGTACACAATACATTGGGACAAGTATGTATCATGCCAAAGGCCCTGTTCATGTTGAATTACATATATAGATCTTTATAAATCCTATTGCTGTGGTATATGCTATGGTAGAAATATGTGGTATTTGCTGTATTGCTAGTTTTCCAAATGTAAAAGAGTGAAGGCAGGCTGGGGTAATACATGTCCATGTAAGCTAAGCAGTGCTTCTCATACAAGTTCATACTTTCTTACAAAAGAGTCTTGGCAAAGCTACATTAGACTATGTCCTTCCGCTCACACCTTTACATACCTCCCAAAATATAAAAGTTCTTCAGAGAACTGAAAACAAAACTATGATTTATTCATCTCAGCACTTCCCATGAAGACCACTGCATTATAATTAGAAAGCAGAATTGGCTACCACTGGAGGGTTGAGCCTTCTTCCTGTTGACCACACAAGCCTACAGACTGTTGAATGAACACTACTGTCCCATTTAAACAGATCCTTCAGTACAAAACCCATCCTACACTCTCAAAAAGACTGATATCTTCCTTTTCACTGGGCCACCATACACCTTTGTAAATCAAGAACGATCTTTTTCAACAATCACTTCAGAATATTGGAACTAATTACCCCAAGACATGAATGGACAGATTCAGAAAGGGCTGCCACTAGTGGTACGCCCTAATATGAGATGCTACCACTGGTGGCAGCATTTTCTGATTTAGAGACAGGACCACTACAGTGATCCCACATAGTTTATAGGATCACAACAGTGGTCCTTCTCAATGGCTGAGCTTCATGCTAATTAGGCTTTCCAGCAGTATGATCTATGCTAATTAGCCATGTGGTCACCCCCAAGAAATGCCCATGTAAGATAACGTCCAGACGTTCACATCCCCCCATTACTTTTAATAAGTAAAATCACATTAGAGGTAAGTGCTGGAGAGTTTGGTAGACAGGTAATGGTGTGTGTGTGTGTGTGTGTGTGTGTGTGTGTGTGTGTGTGTGTGTGTGTGTGTGTGTGTGTGTGTGTGTGTGTGTGTGTGTCTGTGTCTTTGTCTGTGTGAGTGTGTGTCTGTGAAATGTGTGACTGAGTGACTGTGTGTCAGTCTGGATGGTCAAAGTAGGGGATAGAAAGGGGATAGGTAGTGCACGTGCGCGAGCATATGTATGTGTTTGTATGGATGAATGGATAAATGTGTTAGTGAGTCCGATCTGGTGAGGGGGTTGTATGTGTGGGTGGGGAGCTGCCATACCTCTGAAATCTCCTGTACTACAAGCAAATCCAACAACTGGGGGACACTAGATCCCAGAACACTTTAATTATTACTCTAAGAGTATAAAATAATAGTTTTGCAGCACAGAAGATGCATGGGATGAGGGGATACTAGATGCCAAAGACAATCTCTAAATAGCATCCTAAAAACAATTAAAAAGTCAAGAGAATAAGAGTTTAGTAGCATGAAAGACATATGGGCAGGGGGAAACATTAAACACCAAGGATATGAAATATTATCCTGAGTTACTTAAAAAGTTAACAAAACAACAGGTTTTGTTGCATCAAAGATGTAATCACAGCCATAGCTGGCTCTTGTAGTTCCCAATTCTGGTCCCCATTATAACACCTCATCCCCACAACTCTTCAGGTAAATAGCAAAAAAAAAAAAAAAAAAAAAAAAATACTTCAGCTTTCACTGTAGAAAGCCGACTGGTACTTCCAAAAGCAGCCAGATCTATGTGTGGAAGTACAGAAAGAAAAATGTAGGAACTCTTAGTTGTTCCTGTAACACTTTGCACCAAGGTTGGTTCCTCCTTCTCCCACTCCTACTAAGCTAATGAATGTATGGCATTTGGAGTTTAACACTAGAAACCAGGGACACTCATTAAATATTATAAATCACAAATCAACCAGATTTTCCAACTTTAATGGAGCAATCTCAGTATCTAGCCCCTCAGCTTGTAAAAAGCTTTCCAGGAGTAAAACACAATAAAAATCACACATTATATATAGGATGTGATTAAGTATTCTCTAGTATGTCCTGACATTTGTTGTCTTCCTTCCTTATGAGATATGGTGATACGGTATAACTAGTTGTATACAGACTTTTTTTTTTACCTGAAGTGTTTATCCAGACTTATATACATTATTGTCTGACCAGTTAAACGTACCTCTGATGCAAACAAGCACCAGACAAAAAGCAATTCTTCATTCTGCAAAATTCTCCAAAATTACAATAATTTAAGCAGTAGGTATCAATTGACAACTTTTTTTATGTCCTTAGGGACACGCTCTTCTGTTTTGAGCTATTTGTTATACGTTAAGTTAAAGAAGTAACTCTAAGTTAGGCAAATATGAATACATACATAATGCAACAGATCCATAATGATATCAATAAGTATGTAAAACAAATATATTAATATATATAAGCCTTACATGACAACCACCTAGATGCTGTCTCTTGAATAACCATCTAATAAATGCAAGCAATGGAGACACAAAATACATGCAGAACATGCAGCAGAGTCAGACCACACAAGAAAAATTGAGATACATAGAATCATTTTGCTGTTTTCCTAGGCAAATTCTACCAGTGAGAGCCAGCCCTCAGTGACTTACATACTAACAGTTGCATAACAAACTGTATTTGCAAACAACCACAAACCTCTGTTTAAATGGTAAAGAATTAAATTAGGTAATAAACTATTAATTAAGCATATAAGAAATCAAACACATAAATTGAAAAGTACTTATCTCAGATGATGTTGCAAATCAAGGAAAAAACTCAAATTTTCAGTTTTCAGTTATTTCATTTGGAGAAGAAAGCAGCACATATGTTGTTCTTTCTTTAATGATTATTTTAACAGCTATGTATGTAGTGCCTTAGCATTTTGTAATTAACATGGCTGCACCAACTGTTTTGTCTTGTATTGTTGCATAATTCTAGAAGCAACCAAGTTACAGACTGTCAATATTATTTTCCTTAGTCTTGAAAGCAAAACTGAAGTATCTTGCATTTTGTTTTCTTAATCTTCTAATATTAATAATGTTAACATAGAAGAGAAGGGAAAACAACCGAGATTGCTTATAATTCAGATAGATCTGATATTTTTTATTTATTGTTAAGCTAAAGTTGTTACCTTTTGAGTTAATAGCATGGGATCTTGTTGGCAATTGCAACTTAAATTGTTTGTCTACTTCTTAGCTACATGAAGCTGTAAGTTAAGAACTTAGCATCAGTTTCTTATTTGTGATTTATAGCTGTTTTCACTTTTTGGCTTGCACTTCAGATTTTGGGGCCTTGCCAAATGTTTTTCAGTAGCTTAAATGTGTAGGTCTTGCAGACTTTTCTGATTTGCAACTCCAAGACCACTGTACTTCAGAAAGGAAAGAGTCATCTGAGCTACAGCAGTTCCAGAGTTGGTATATATTTCCATGTGAAGGCACTTCAAGTTTTGTGGTTCAAGGATTGCAGTTATGGTCTTTGAACATACAATGGGGACCCTAGCTGAATAGCTCACTCTTATTAATTTAGACTTGTTAGGTTTGCTATTTATTTTCCAGTTTATACTTAGTACATGTTCAGGTACACAGGGTATAAGATGTAAGCTTAATGTACTTTTGAAGTGAATTAGTCCTAGTGTTCCTTTAATTATATATATATATTTAACTGTTGGCAGTAGCATTAATGTAAAAAGTAACTTTATCATGCATTTGCAGAAGAGGGTACCTACCCATTCGTCTTTGCTTTTATATTTACTCAAATCAGTCTCGTGTTATTATTATTTTATTATTTGATGTCTAAACTTCTGGCAAGAGGCTTATGGAAAGAAAAATGCCTTTCCTGCAGTGTGTATATGTGGGGGTAATAGCTGAAATGAATTATGCAGTAATGTGAAAAATGATTTCTTCATAAAAAAATGAAATAGCTTCAGAGAAGAATTGCATACCTTGCCATTTTCAGGAGGATAAGATAACAGATAGCTTAAGTTATAATTGTCTGTTACTCTTTATTACCCACAGTTGTGCCACTTGAATAGAATTTGCCTGAGCCCCCACCAAAATACATTAAAGTTAAGAAATGCCTCTTAGTTTAGTACTAAAAATGTACACAGATGATTGTGCAAGAGCTGACACATTGGTCTGAGAAGAATGAAAGGGAGCATGAAGGGGCACTCAGCTGTGATTAAATGTTAAAGAAAGATAAATGAAAATGTCTTTGTGGAAGAGAGCAGAAGGCAGTGGAAAGGAATCATAGGATCTTAAAATCATAAGATGTTACTAGGCTATTGATCCAGAGGTCATTTCAAGCCTAGCCATTTCATCCAAATGTAATATCAGAGATACTCTAGTCAATACCCAGGATTGTATTTATTAGTGACTGCCCATTTCCAGGAGGATTGTGGGTGCTATCTCTGGTAAGAATTTACAGTGCCCTATCCACTAGTCTAAGTTCCTTTTGAACAGAGTCATAGATGTGCCCTGTTCAAAAAGAACCTAGACAGGTGGATGGGTCACCATAAGTTCTTACCGAGGATAGCACCCATACCCATCCTGGATTGTCATATACGTCACAGGGAATGAGGTAACCATGGCAATCAGAGAGGAAGGCAATGGTAGTACAACTGGAAGGGGGATGGTTGCATATATCAAAGAGTGTATTTAAGAACCAGGAAGTGAAAGATGTGAAAGCTATTGTGGAGAGACAGTGAAAGTGAGAAGGGGAATTTAGAGATCAGAGACTCAGTCACCAAGCAGAATAAGACTCTCTGCATGGTAGGCCACATTATAATGAAGTCACTGTAAGGACTTAGAATTACAAAGTTACGGGTGGATGAAACAAAGCTAGTCACCAAGGGAGAAAGATGATTGCATGTTTTGCTGCATGTTGATACTAATTACCCTGTCATTGGCGACATTCAAATGTAGTAGCAGGCAGCGACTGGGCGGTGGTAAAGAGATACAGCAATCTCAGGTTAGGAGGTAGCATTCTTAAATGTGTTAGATTCAGCACACTGATGATGGAAAAGATTAGGGTGTAAAATGGCTGCCTGCACCAATGGAAAAGGAAGAAACACTTGGGACTGGTAGGAAGGTGAGCAGAGACATCTGACAGGGAGAGTGAGCTATGCCAGGGATAGGGTTCATTTGAGTCATGAAGGGAAGGGTTGGAAAGATAGGACTTTAATCAGTGTATCATAAAGCTAAAGTGGAAGTGGGAAGAGTGCCAGAGATGCAGAAGTGTCAGATATTGATAAAGTATGAATAATTGCAGAGAAAATATCTTGAGTGACTTAGAAAAACATGTATCATTATTATTATTATTATTATTATTATTATTATTATTATTATTATTATTATTATCATTATTATTCAGGGCAAGGATTCCAAGTAAGGAACTGGAGAGCTGTTGCAGTGATGCAGGAGAACAGAGTGTACATTGCTGTTTTCTCAGAAACATGGGCCACTGACAAGACTATACAAGAATGACAGATAAGGAAGGAATCAGGCTTAAATAGCAGTGTTCAATGATGGCTTCAAATGTTAGGCCAGAGAAAAAGGAGGAGCATCAGACTATAAAGCCAGGAACAAAGTATGCAGGCCCACAACCTAGTGTAAGTGTATTATCAGTTTAGGCAGCAGAAGATGATTCTAAGCTCCAGGTACAGAAATAGGGGGAGCTGACAGAACTCTTGGACTATGAATGATTCATCCAACTAATGTGTGGCCTGTACTAGAAAAGAGAGAATGGTGAATGCAGTCCTTATTAGGGTAGCCATTTGAGTATCAGACACTTCCAAAGCTGAATGGCAGGATAAGGAGACTGAATGACCAATAACCTAGACTTACATATAGTAAGTACAAGACTGCCATTTCTTAGAATAGTCACTTTTCTCCTTAATTTGGGTGTACATAGGGGTCTCAGATCCCACACTGATGGGTGCAGTGGGGCCTTCCCCCTGTACAAAAAGTTAAGAGGAGAACAGCTTTTCTGCTATATTCTCTGCTATTTTATTTGGCATTTCAAGCCTTAGTATTGTGAGTAGTGAATTTTCAATAGACAGTCCCATGCCAAAATTAAGGGAGTCAGAAATATGCATGTGAAATTTGTCAGCACTGATTTTATTGCTGTGCAGTTTTCAGTGGCTGGAGATGGAGAAGATCATTAAGACAAATATGAAGATGTGGGTTTTAGGGGAATGGATTACGGTATAAACTCTGGATAGGGTCAAGAATTAGTAAAGGGGTTGGGGCAAACTACAGGAGTGAAGAAGATATGGGAATGGTTGACAGATGCAGGATTTGTTGCTTTGAAACAAGGCTTTCATTAAGAGATACAAGGATGTAAACAGGAAAAAGCCAATATGGCTACCACAGAATGGTGAGAATAGTGATTAGGGAAAATATAAAGCATGAATAATTTGAAAGAAAGATGAGCAGGGTGGAGGAGGCACAGTGCAACAAGAAAAGTAGCAAAGCAAAAAGCTCACAATGAGTTGGCAGATAGAATCAAGAGGGGAATCAAAACTCTTACAGATGTATAGCAGAAAGAAGAAAGGGATATACAGATTTTATCAAGTGATCAGTTGTGAAAAGATAATCACAGAAGACTGTAAAAGAGGCAGAGGCACTTCATAAAAACTTCACTTCAGTGCTTTAGCCCTTACAAAACAAAGCAAAGCAGGGGGAGGATGTCATGACTACCTGGAAGTAGTGCAGAGCTGGGAGAGTGGTAGACAATTATCAACTTGTTAGGAGGAGCCTGACTACAAACTGGCTTTCTTAGGCGAGTATAAGACATAGGGATCAGATGAGATACCTCAAAGAGCCCTCAGAAATCTGGCCATAATCATGGCAGAGCCCATTGCTGATGTTTTCAACAAATCAATGATCGTTGTAGAAATGACTGAGGATTGTCAGACAGTAACTGTGCTATTCTTATACAAAGTGGGTTTAGATGAGATCCAGGTAAGAAAATGTCTGATAACAACAGCAGCAACAGGGAAAGTCATGTGGTGCAACCTGATGAAAAAAAATGCTTGCTTTCCTGGATAAAAACAACAACCAACATGGGTATGGCATCATGGTCAGCAAAGGCTGTCAGATCAACCTGATCCAGTTTATTTATTGGTCTCAGGGGATTTTGGCAAGGAAATACCAGTAGATGTGATCTCACTGGACTTCAGCAAGACCGTTTGATGCAGTCCCACATAGAAATTCAGTTGCCGCATGGTTAAATGCTATGCAGTAGAGAGTTATGGCAAAATTGATAGTATCAAAATAAGGAATGTGATTAGAGTCTTCCCTGGTTCTAGTACTCTTCCTTGTATTTTATTCTTACATATCAGAGGCAATAGTGAGCACAATTAACATCTTGGCTGACATTTCAAAATTAGGGTACATCAGTGAAAGATGGAGAAAGAGTCAAAGGAAGGAAAGATGGCCGAGTTGGATGAAAGGTATTAGTTAAATATAACACAGCAACCCAGTATGAAATACCAGCTAGGGAAAGATAGCTGCAAAGCATGAAAAGGGTCTGGGAGTGATGAATCATGAGAAGGAGACTGGGTGGGCAGTTCAGCAGCCAAAAGAGACCTTGGGTGCATCCTCATGAGATACACTTCAAAAGGGAAAAAAAGTGATTCTGCTATACCAGTTGCTGTACAGGTCACTTCATGATTACTGCGCGAAGTTCTGGAGGCCATAGAACAACAGAGATATTAAGCTAAAGGATAGAGCGCTAAGTAAAACCACCAAAATATTCATGGGATGGAGTAGAATGAATGAATGTAGGCTAGATGAACTAAAGTTTTTTTTTTATTTAATACCAGAAGAGATGGGGAGGGGAGCATTACATGGGTGTACATGATCATTTCAGGAACATGTCAAGCGGACTGCTTCATCCTGAACAGGAAGTAAAGAGAGGGAGTAAGAGCATAAGCAACAAGTAGTAGGACCAGCTAACAAGTTGTAGGGAACAGCTAACAAGTTGTAGGGACCAGCTAACAAGTTGTAGGGACCAGCTGCTAACTAGGTCTGTGAATAGAGTGGTCTGTCAGAATGAGTTGTGGAGAAAGAATTGGCAAATACATTCAAAAAAGCAAGGGATAGTTGGAAAATGGGTGAAGGAGAAACTGAAAAAGGAGAGTCAGAATGCTGAATATATTTAAATTATGTACCAGATAAATGCAATAAAAGACAGCAGCAAGCTGGATAAATGGTCCACTGAGTCCAAATATATAAAAAGCTGTAGCAAACAATGAGACTGTGAGCCAAACCACGGCAACAGCTATAAGCATGCGTAGCTATTCAGCACAAAACAGTCCAAAATACTAGAAACAATGCAAGTTTATTCCGAGCGCTTTTGCAGTAACAACTACTGCTTCATCAGACAATGAATACATCCATCCAGTCCTCTGGTTTTATGTACAGTGCCATCTTGATAGATATGGTTCTGCTCACTCTTGTAACTGTGACTGGGGTAACATTTTCCTTGAAAACTCAGTAATTTGTCAATAATAAGCTTCAGCTTTACAAAAAAAGCTTACCCAGGCTCTGCCACAACTTGCTGTGAGGGAAGTCTGTTTTTGCTTTCCTGTATTTTATATTACTTTATTGCCTTCTTATATTTTTATATATTGTGATTTGGTTTCTTTACACTGTATTTAATTGTATTCTGTTTTTAATTGCATATTTAAACTAGGAAAATGACCACAGCTGTGTCACTTGAGTCACGCAGAAATCAAGTTTTTGCCCATTCTCACACCTGGGGCTATTGTGTTTTTAATCTCAACCGTCTTATTAGCTGCCTGTCCCATATGCTAATTTGGCCACATATCTCCTTCTCTCTTCCCTTTCATTGGCTGTTGAGAAGCACAAAATTATCATTTTCTAAAATCACTATCCTTCAGCTGTTTAAATTTATTGGCTGTCCCACTATTCCACAGAAACAGAATACAAAGTGCCTTCCCCCTTCCAATCTATCTTGCAATTTTAAAATTAGTGGCTCTCCACTTAGATAGCTAAAGCTTAAGTTACAGCCTCTTTCATATCTAACTGCTTAGTGCATACTGCAGATCTTATATTAACCCATTTTTCCATCTTACCTTTAAAATCTGCAACATCTACTCCAAGACCACCAATTATTGCAGAGCCCACATTCTGCCTCTCAGTAGTCATCTTGGAATTAATGCTTCTGTTTTTCTCCTGGCAAGAGAAGGAGAACAGAGACATTATTTCCTGGAGACTGCCGATCAATGGAAAGCCTAATAACTGCCTCATTGTTGCCAGCTTGGAATTTGTGCTTATATTTTGCTCCTGGTGAGCGAAGTAACAGAGTGCATTGATTCCTGACTGTTCCTTGCTGGACAGTGAGTGTCTGTGCTTGAAGCTCCTGAATGGTCTGATCGCTATTCAAGGCATTTACCAGAAAAAGGCTGCAAGAAGCCTACAGACCCTTGCATCATCTGGGATAAGACTGTGAATCACCTAACAGGTTGTGCCTGCTTCTCATCTTGGGATTGGTGCTAATGTTTTGCTTCTGGTGAGAGAAGCAAAGAATCATTGTATCCCAGCAGAGTGAAGCTGTGTTGAGATCAGCACTGGCAGTAGTTAGGCCGTCGCCATTTCTGTGACTCCCCTCTTTTCAACATTCTCGACAAGCTAATTCTTTCTTTTCAGTAAGTACTGCCTGATTTGTTTCTAAGTTCTTCAGAATCTCTGTCTAAATAGTTCATCCATAAATCATCAAGGTCTAGTTATTAGTTTCCCCTCAAGTATTTGGCAGTGCCCTATAAAGACACAGAAATCCTGAGTGACACTTTTTCCTGTAAATTCACAATCAAAATTTCACCAATACCTAGTTGCACACAGGGCAGCTAATTTGCACTGACAAGCATTAACCCCAGTGTCGCAAACTGGATAATTCTGACATTGCTTTATATTCTCACTCCATCTGTCTAATCAATAAAAAAGGGTCTATTACCGTGGATATGAAGTTTCCCACTATCTCAGATACCTCCTTGGTGGATACAGGCATCCTGAGGCAATTCAAAGATTCAAAGTAAACTCTAAACAAAATTATGAGTACCAGTTCACCATGAGACACAGAAGAAGCATAGGATACAACAAATACAACATTAAGACATATTAAGTAAAGGAAAAAATGCCACAAGAACATAAGAAAAAAGCTAACCCCCCTAAGTAGTCATATAAATACTGTACAGTAGCAGCATGACAGGTAAGATTGGTTATTGCACATGAACTAAAATTGTCACTCTTTTGTATTATTACATAAAACAAGTAACAGGCAATTGCACTTGAATATAAATATGTAACTAAATAAATAAATAAATATTGCACATTCCAAACAAAACACTGTTATAAAGTTAATTTGTGGTGAAGTCACTAGGGCTGGTATGTGAGTTAATAAGTCTTATCACTGTTGAGTCTTCTTCTTCTTTCAGCTGCTCCCATTAGGGGACGCCACAGCAGATCAACTGTTTCTACTTCTTCCTGTCCTCTGCATCTTGCTCTGTCACACCAACCAACTGCATGTCCTCTCTCACTACATCCATAACCCTTATCTTAGGCCTTCCTCCTTTCCTGTTACCTGGCAGCTGCATCCTTAGCATCTTTTTCCCAATATACTCTGCATCCCTCCTCAGCACATGTCCAAACCAACGTAATCTTGCCTCTCTGGCTTTGTCTCCAAACCTTCCAACCTGGGCTGACCCTCTAATATACTTATTTATAATCCTGTCCATCCTCGTCACACCCAGTGCAAATCTTAACATCTTCATCTCTGCCACGTCAAGCTCTGACTCCTGCCTTTTTGTCAATGCCACTGTCTCCAAACCATATAACATAGCTGGTCTCACTGCCCTCTTGTAGACCTTCCCTTTCACTTTTACTGGTACTCGTCTCTCACAAATCACTCCTGACACTCTTCTCCACCCACTCCATCCTGCCTGTACTCTCTTCTTCACCTCTCTTCCACACTCACAATTACTCTGAACTGTTGATCCCAAGTATTTAAACTCATCCACCTTCACCACCTCTACTCCCTACATCCTCACCATTCCTCTAGCCTCCCTGTCTTTCACACACATATATTCTGTCTTAGTCCTGCTGACCTTCATTCCTCTTCTCTCTAGAGCATATCTCCACCTCTCTAGGGTCTCCTCCACCTGTTCCCTACTCTCACTACAGATCACAATGTCATCTGCAAACATCATAGTCCACTGGGACTCCTGTCTGAGCTCATCTGACAACCTGTCAATCACCATTGCAAATAAGAAAGGGTTCAGAGCTGATCCTTGATGAAATTCCACCTCCACCTTAAACGCATCCGTCACTCCCACTGCAGACCTCACTGCTGTCACATTACCCTCAAACATATCCTGTACCAATCTTACATACTTCTCTGACACTTCCGACTTCCTCATACAATACCACAACTCCTCTCTAGGCACCCTGTCATATGCTTTCTCTAAATCCACAAAGACACAATGCAACTCCTTCTGACCTTCTCTGTACTTCTCCATCAACACTCTCAGAGCAAACATCGCATCTGTAGTGCTCTTTCCTGGCATGAAACCATACTGCTGATCACTAATCCTCACCTTCCTTCTTAACCTAGCTTCCACTACTCTTTCCCATAACTTCATGCTGTGACTGATCAGTTTAATCCCTCTGTAGTTACTACAGCTCTGCACATCACCCTTATTCTTAAAAATCAGTACCAAAACACTTTTTCTCCATTCTTCAGGCATCCTCTCACTTTCCAAGATTTCATTAAACAATCTAGTTAAAAACGCCACTGCCATTTCACCTAAACACCTCCATGCTTCCACAGGTATGTCATCTTACTTCCTCCATGCTAATCCACTGCACCTCATAATTCACTATCAGCACATCATCCAACCTTCTCTCCCTCTCATTCTCTTCATTCATCAGCCCCTCAAAGTACTCTTTCCATCTGCTCAACACACTCTCCTCGCTTGTGAGTACGTTTCCCTCATTATCCTTTATCACCCTTACCTGCTGCACATCTTTACTAGCTCGGTTCCTCTATCTAGCCAATTGGTACAGGTCCTTTTCTCCCTCCTTAGTGTCCAACCTTTTATACAACTCTTCATACGCCTTATCCTTAGCCTTCGCCACCTCTCTCTTTGCCGTGCACATCATCTCCTTATACTCTTGTCTACTTTCTTTTATCTCTCTGACAGTCCCACTTCTTCTTCACCAACCTCTTTATCTGTATACACTCCTGTACTTCTTCATTCCACCACCATGTCTCCTTGTCCTCCTTCCTCTTTCCAGATGTCACACCAAGCACCTTTCTAGCCATTACTCTTACTAGCTCTGCTGTAGTACCCCAGCTATTCAGTAACTCTTCACTGCCACCCAGTGCCTGTCTTAACTCTTACCTGAACATCACCTCACAATTACCCTTTTTCAATTTCCACCATTTGATCCTTGGTGCTGCTCTCACACTCATCCTCCTCTTTTTGATCACCAATGTCATCCTACAAACCACCATCCTATGCTGCCTAACTACACTTTCCCCTGCCACCACTTTACAGTCTCCAATCTCCTTCAGACTGGCCCTTCTACATAATATATAATCCCCCTGTGTGCATCTTCCTCCACTCTTGTATGTCACCCTATGCTCCTCCCTCTTGTTAAAATACATATTCATCACAGCCATGTCCATCCTTTTCACAAAATCCACTACCGTCTGACCTTCTGCATTCCTTTGCTTAACACCATACCTACCCATCACTTCCTCACCCCCTCTGTTCCCTTCACCAACATGTCCATTGAAAGCTGCTCCAATCACCAGTCTCTCACCCTTGGGTACAATTATCACCACTTCATCCAACTCACTCCAAAATTTTTCTTTCTCATCCATCGCACACTCGACTTGTGGAGCATATGCACTAACAAGATTCATCATTAAACCATCAATTTCCAGCTTCATAAACATCACTCTATCTGACACACTTTTCACCTCCAAAACACTTTTAGCATACTGTTCCTTCAGGATAATGCCTACGCCATTTCTCCTCCCATCCACACCATGATAAAACAATTTGAAACTGCCTACGCTACACCTAGCCTCGCTCCCCTTTCATCTGGTCTCCTGCACACACAATATACCAACCTTCCTTTGGTCCATCATATCAACTAGCTCTCTCCCTATACCAGTCATACTGCCAACATTCAAAGTTCCGACCCTCACTATCACAGTACTAGCCTTTACCTGCCTTCAGGCATGCCTTCCCCCTCTTCTCCTCGTTCGGCCAACAGTAGCCCAATTTCTGCCAGCACCCTGTTGGCCAACAGTACTGGTGGCGGTCGTTGTTAACCCGGGCCTCAACCAATCCGGTATGTATATTTGTACTGTTGTCTGCATGTAATGCCGTATGCCCTTCCTGATGCAACCCTCCCCATTTATCCAGGCTTGGGACTGGCACAAAGAAATGCACTGGCCTGTCTCATCACTGTTGAGTAGAAGCTGTTAATGAATTTGGAGGTCCTACAGCGAATACTACAGTACCTCTTGCCAGATGACAGTTGAGTAAACCAGCCATGTGCAGGGAGCGAGGAGTCATTAAGTATTTTGTGGGCTCTTTTAAGGCTCCTTGCTGTGAATAGCTCTTGGATTGATGGTAGACTGATGCCCATGATTTTCTCAGCAGCTCTCACCATTCTCTGTAGCTTCTTCTTTTCAGCTACTGTACAGTTCCCAAACCAAACCGTGAAGTTACAGGTGAGAATGCTCCGAATAGCTCCTCTGTAGAAGGTGGAGAGAACAGTAAGTAGGAGCTTTTCTCTTTTGAGCCTTCTCAGAAACTGGAGATGTTGATGGGCCTTTTTGATCAAATGACCAGTATTCACAATACTGGAGAGATCCTTTGAAATGTGTACACCTGGACATGTTGTAGTTTTAACCCTTTCCACCTCTTTACCATTAATCTTGAGCAGTGAGTGGGCAGTTGACCTTTTACTGAAGTAAATGATTTCCTTTGTTTTATTGATGTTCAGGTCAAGGTTGTTTCTCACACACCAGTCGATCAGAGTTGACCTCATCTCTGTATGCTCTTTCATCCTCTCCTTTGATGAGACACATGACTGTGGAGTCATCTGCAAACTTGATGATATGACTGGAGCTGTGTTTTGCACAACAGTTGTGGGTAAGAATGGTGAACAGCAGCAGGCTGAGTACACATCCCTGAGGAAGACTGGTGTTCAGAATTATGCACCCTGAGATGTTATTTCCTACACATGTCCTCTGTGTTCTGTTGATCAAGAAATCTAAGATCCAGTTATAAAGGTACTTGTTAATTCCAAGGTTAACTAGCTTATCAATAGGTTGCATCTGACCCACCATATTAAATGCCGAACTGAAGTCTGTAAACAACAGTCTGACATAGTTGTTATTTCCCTCTTGATGGTCAGGTGAGAGGTGCAATGCCACTGATATGGCATCAGCAGTGGACCTGTTTGCCCGATAAGTGAACTGCAGAGGATTAAAGATTGATGGTAGAATTGCTGACAGGTACTTTTTAACAATTCTCTCAAAACATTTCATGACATTAGAAGTTAAAGCAACTGGTCAGTAGTCATTTAGGCAAGTGGAATTGGCTTTTTCGGGAAGATGGATCATATCTGTTACCTTGAAGCAACAGGGTACTTTTTCTAGAGCAATGTAGAAATTGCCTAATGTTTATTGATAACTAGTTAATTCTCAAATAATATGATATGTGAGAGATACATTTACACAATGTCAATGGAGGCAAAGCTCTCAAATAAAAGTACTCCTAATGTCAATAAGGTTGTCAGCAGTACAAACACTGTGCCTATCACACTCATTTCAATGCAGACACATAGACCCACATATGCTTAGGCACTTAAATGTAACTTTCCTAAACCCCAAAGACCTCCTAAATGAGGTACACACAAAAAATACTCTAAGCAGCCCTGAATGCACTCTTTCAAAACAGCACTCAAATCAACACATACAGCCACATCACATGGAGCCTCTACTTCTAAGCCCTTAAGGCAAGACACCACACAGTCCAACATTCTTATCACTGGAGACTCCATTGTGAGATACACTGATGTTCTTCTCACCAGAATGAGAAAGGAGAAAGAGGAGAAAGTCACAGTCAGTTGCTTATCAGGAGCAAGGATCCACCACATTACACATGCACTTAGGTTATTTGACCACAAGCACTAGTATGACTCAGTCATAGTCCATGTGGATGTAAATGACCTGAGACATACCTCTCTAGACTATATGAACAGAGATATCATGGAGCTCTTGGAATATCTGTCCCAGGCTGGTAAAGCCTAGCACTGAGCAGCATTTTCCTTCTCCAAGGATGATGCCACAGGGATGACTGACTTTAATAACTGGCTTAGTTTTTGTTGTCATTCTAAGGGGGTGTGATATTTGTCAGCATGGAAGGAGATGGTCAACAGATCATGCTGCTTTGCCAGGGATGGTCTGCACATCTCTGCTCTAAGCTTTTAAATATTAGCTAAAACATTGTCTTCCTCCATAGTGTCTTTTTTAGGCAATGCCAAACTGAAAGCACTTCCAACATAGCAAATCAAACCAAGAAAATCTAAAGGTATTGCTGCTCAATGCTAGGAGTCTAAAGAAAAAAACTCAGCTCTTTAGAAACTCTCTTCACCCTAGAGAATGCTGATGTTTGTGCAGTCACTGAGACATGGTTTAAAGCCGCTGAGGCACACTGTGACAGTGCAAGGTTATAATGCCTTACACACATTTAGACCAGTAACTACACAGGCGGAGACTAAATGTGGAAGTGTTTTGATTTATATCAAAAATAAATATACCACAAGGCTAGTTAAAGAGGACAAGGCACTTGAGCTTCTCCATGTTCAAATCACCACAGGCAAAATCCAGTACCAATTCCTTCCAAGCTATAGGTCTCCCTGTATGACCCGGAAACCCATACCATATATTTAAATGTATTGGAAATACTCACCATCCATCCCAATACTATATTCATGGGTGACTTTAATTACCCCACTATTAACTGGGAATCCTATGCGACACCAAATCTACAGGCACGGAGATTCCTGGATTTTGTAAATACAAACTCCCTGGAACAGATTGTTAATAAATCAACCAGGGGTGCAACCATACTGGATCTGGTCCTCACCAATATGGGAGAGTGTAGTGTACCTCCTAGTGTAATGTTTTCTCTGGTAAGGTCAGACCACAAAATGGTCTCTTTTGAAGTAAAAATAAAACCTGGAACCCCAGTTAATCCTGGAATATTCACGAACAGTAGTGATGAAGGCTAACTTCCTGCTATTAAGTGGTAATCTGGCAAAATTTCAAGCCCCCATAAACCCTAAAAGTACTGTTGCCTATGCAGAACTGTTCACAGAAACCCATACACAAGCTTGTTAATAGCTGAATAGAGACAGCTGTACTCACCAGGAAGAAGTACAGAACTAACTTAAGAAACACGCGGCCATGGTGGAATTTCAAAATCAATAGGCTGTATAACAGAAGGAAGAACATCATGGTAAAAATTAGGAGGTGCAGCACCCATCAGGACAAAAGCACTCCCATCAAACTAAACAAGCAACTCAGATGACAAATAAAGTCTACCAAAGGCAAACCTGAGGTAAATTTGGCCTCACAGGCCAAGGACAACCACAAGGCACTCTTTAGCTATGTCCACAACCACAAAGGCAGTGTACAATTGTATGCAGACCTCATTGTAAATGGAGTCACCCATACTTAGCCAGAGAGGGGTCTGAATGGGGAGATAAAAAGTAAGCAAGTAAAGGAAGGTAGTAGTGCTGAAACTGAATTTATCCTCAAGTCTTGGTGAGTACCTTCACAAGGTGGAGCCTGTTTTCTACAAAATCTCACCTAGGGGACACTGATATATAGACTGTATTTATATAGCATATATCTTGGACAGAAGTAGATCAAAAATTAAAAAAGACAGCTGGATGCACAAGACCCAGGATAAAAAAGTGCCCAATCCTGGTAGGTGTACTGGTGCCAGAACAAGGAATAAATGACAGTGTAGAATCTTCAAAATACAGAAACATCCCTGCAATGGGGCCAGGAGGATGGCCTCCCTGTTGTAGAAGGAAGTAGCAGTCCAAAAAAAATCACAAAAACTGATAGGCCAAAGAAGAGTTATAAAGATGATACATTGAACTATTGAGGATAAGAAAGAAATTATGTATTGTTACTATTATACAAAAAGCCCAGAATTTCCAGACACAAGATATGCAAAAAGATTAAGAGAAAAATTAGGGGAAAGAAAAATACTTCCACAAGAAAAACTTTCAGAAGCTTCAAATAAAAATCTGTGGTCATTAATACAACAGATTTTTGAAAAACAGTTTATAGATCAAGAAACTTTGATCTGTTTGGAAAAAGAAGCATCTGAGGAAATGTGAAAATATAAACAACAAAACCTATTAATTTTTGGAAAGTATAAATAAGAAATATTGACATGAGAAAGAAAGAGAAATTTAATATGGTGCAATATCTATGCAAAGGCGAATGCCAAATTAATCAACATAAAGAAGGCAGCCCCAAAGATATTTGAAGTGAAATACAAGCAAGGACATCCAGACATGGACAATTTCACAATAAAAAAATAATATTACAAAGAGGGAATGTAGAAAAGAAAATTAATAAAGTAGAAGTTAAAAAAAATAGAAGTTGAAGTTATGGCATGATTGTGAAGTGAAGGATTTGATGAAGATGGTCTAACACAGGTTACATCACAGCATGATGGAATGAGTCCCAAAAGTAAGGAGAAACAGGAAGATCAGGAGACATCTAAAAAAAAAAATATGGACATGGGAAAGAAAAAAGAAAGTTAATATGGTGTAATATCTATGCAAAGGAGAAAGAAAAATTAATCAATACAAAAAGAGCAGCACCAAAGATATTTGAAGAGAAATACAGGCAAAGAAATCCAGACACGGAAAACTTTACAATACAAAAAATAAGACAAAGAGGACAAGTAGAAAAGGAGATCAGTAACTGAGAAGTTAAATAAATGGAAGCTGAGGTTATGGAGTACCTCCAAAGTGAAGGATTCAGTGTAGAAAATCTAATTCAGATAGCACCACAAAAGGATAGAGCAATGGAACTCCAAATTAATGGGAAACCAATGGAATGGGAAGCAATTGGTCAGGTGCCATATGAAGATATTTTGGGGGCTTCCACAAAAAATGACTATAATCATTCACTTGAAGCTTGACGGCAAGGGAAGGAACAGGAAACTGTGGAAACTCTGACACAGTTAATGTTGAGGAGTGATAGGCCAGTGAGTTCTCATTTGACAATGGATGGCACAGGATGAAATTAAAGAGAATATGCTACAGGAAGATGCAATAGAACTTTGTATAGAATGCCAGCAGGAAATGGAAAACAAAAAAATGTGCTCTCAGTTTAGAAGAAAACAAGCTAAGAGAAAAGTTGCTTGATTTAATAGAGATAGATATATTAAGATCGATGAAAGAAATAGAGTGCAGAAGGTCAATAAAACCCAAAAAGTAAGAAGTTTGATGAAACAGTTGAACACAGTAATTAGAACTGTCCATAGAGATCCATGCGATATAACAGAAGTAAACAGGATACATTACTGTGCAGCTAAATTAATAACTGGTAAAGTTATACCACAAGAACACAGGGTAGTGAGGGAGAGAAAAGGGAGAAATTGAATACCATCCTGGGACTATTGAATAGCGAAAACTATAAAGCAGTTAAGACAAGAAGTATCCCTGTTAGAAGACTATAGAAGAGGGAACAGAGCAACAAACATACTGAGAAAGACAGATGTGATAAAAGCATTGCTCAGTATTAGAACAGACTAGGATCTATTATGCACTATCACAAATAAATGAAATATTTTAGCACAGGCAGAATGACTTAGAAGATATAAATATAAAGGAAAAGTACAAAATAAGAAATTTATTGATGACCAAAAAGATTTTATAGAGAACTGGGAAATACGGTAAAAGGAATAAAAAGACCACCAAAAAAAGAAGAAATAGATACATATTGGAGAAATATATATGAAGATCTTGTGGAACATAACAAAGATGCTAAATGGATAGAAGAAGGTAAAAAAAGAATAAGAAGTTTAAAGGTACAGGATATGAAATGGGATGAAGTAACAGCCTAAGATTGAAATAAAGTTAAGAAAAGCCTCTAACTGGAAAACCCCAGGCCCAGATGCAGTACCTATCTTTTGGCTAAAAGTATTAACATCTTTGCACGGTGATTTACCCATGAGTAAGAACTAGTTATATGTATACCCCGAACAGACATTAGCCTGGCTAACAACAGGAAAAACAATGCTTCTACTTAAGACTGAAACTGCAAGCTACCCTAAGAATTATAGACCAATAACTTGTCTTCCGACGACGTACAAACTATACACAGGAATTGATGCCGATAGAGTTTATTGCCATTTAGAAGAAAACTCAATTATGGCAGTAGAACAAAAGGGCAATAAAAGAAAGTCATATGGAACAAAGGATCATCTGTTGTTAAATAAAGTCATAGTGGAGAACTGTAAAAAGGGGAAGAATCTAAGTATGGCATGGACTGACTACAAAAAAGCATTTGATAGTATTCCACATTCATGGATAAAAGAGTGCTTAAAATGTATAATATACATGCTACACTGATCGACTACATTACAGTGACCATAAAACAGTGGCAGACCACATTGCAATTAAGCCACGATAAAGGACAATTATTATCAAAGGGATAAAAATTTAAAGGGGGATATTCCGAGGCGTGTCTTTGTCACCACTGCTATTCTCCCTTACCCTTAACCCATTAAGCTGTCTACTTAACAGCTTACGCCATGGGTATAATTTGTCTCCTAGAAAACAACAAAGTATAAAGACTTCTCATCTTCTCTTTGTTGATGATTTAAAACTGTATAGCTCATCAGATGAGGAACTGAAAGCACAACTGCAAGTTGACAAAACTTTTTCAGATTATATAAGAACGTCATTTGGTCTTGATAAATGTGCAAAAGCAACCTTTAAAGCAGGAAAACTGCAACACCAGGAAAACATCAGTTTAGGACAAGAATGTGATGTAAAAGAACTTGAGCAAGAAGGAGTGTCTTGATATTTGGGAACTGATGAAGGATCAACAATGAAACATGAACAAATGCAAATAGAACTTAGTAAGAAATATTTTAGAAGATTTAAATTAATCCTGAAAACAGCACTGACATCTAGGAAGGAACAAATTCCAATTCATAAACAAATTTGCTTTTTCTGTCCTAACTTACATTTTTGGAGTGATTGCCTGGCCCCAAAACATGTTGGATAGATTAGACAGGAAAACAAGAAAGATGCTTCATGCTCATTAAATGATTTCTAAAAATCAGTGCATACCAAGATTATATATTCCCCATTCTGAAGGCAGGATGGGCCTCCTTGAAATTGATTACATGTATAGATCTACAGTTGTGGAACATACATATCTGCTGACCTCACAAGACCGAAACATAGTGAACGTTTTGAAACATGAGGAGAATAAATCTAAGATGAGTTCTCTGTTTAATCCAGCAGAAGCATATCGGCATCAAGCAGGAATGGAAATCAAACCAAAAGTAGATAAAAACCAGGCAGCAACTGAATGTGCCAAAAAACAAAAGAAAGAATATAAGGTGAAGGACCAGATGAGAAGACAAGAAATGTGGAAAATGCATAAATATAGTTGCAAGTATAGAAAACTTCTGGAAGAACCTCATGTTGATCAGGAATGAATGCGGGAATGGTTAAAGAGTGGTAAATTCAAGCCAAGAGATGAAAGGTTAATATTGGTGGCACAAGATAGTGGGCTACGTTCACGTTGGTTTACAAAATCCAAAGTATGGGAGAAACAGCCAAATGTAGGTTTTACAAAGTAGAATTGGAAACAGTTGCACATGTCATTGAGGGTTGCAACACACTAATGGCAGAAGGACTGCATACTGAAAGGCATAATAATGTGGCAAGACTGCTGCACTGTTGATTGTACAAACATTATGGTACTGAAGTGGCTGAAAAACACTGGAAACATGAGCCACAAAGCATCATAGAAAATGATGAAGTCTACATCGCATGGTATCATCCATTTCCAACAGTTCAAAAGACAGACACTTGACAACCAAATGTAGTGGTCCAAAAGAATCATATATCTAAGAAGAGATCTTATTCAGGTATATAGGGCATTTAGAGACAACTACCTCAGGGAATGTTTGGGGTTATCAAAAAGTATTACAGAATCATCAGACAACCTACGTGGAATATTCTATAGGAATGAGAAGTGTACTAATTGGTTCTCTGACAGAGTAGCTGATGCATGGAACAGACTACCACATTACATTAAAGGAAGTACTAGTTTAGATATTTTTAAGAACAGCCTAGACACTTATTATGGGAACAAGTGTTTTTGTATATTGGCAAGTTAGAAGAGCATTAATGCCCATGCTTGAAATATTTGTATGTATGTATGTAAGAAAAGAAGACAAAAGTAGCATTGATCATTGAAACTGGCACCCCCAGTGACTACAGTGTCCTGTACACAGAGAGACACACAGTCTTAAAATATCAGGATTTGCAAGCAGAAGCAACAGCAATGTAGAAGAAAGATGCCCAGATAGTTTCAATAGTAGTAGGAGCAATGGGTCTTATAAAAAAAGAGTCTACAATCATATTTAGATATGTTACCAATACATGTAACTCCGTATGAATTACAGAAGGAGTCATTACTGTTCACATTGTGGGTGTTGCAAAGAGCACTTTTGGCTGACATCAGAGAGTGAAACAATACTAATTTCATGAGCTTTAATCATACTTTGACTTAGGAATGAGGTCCATTCCTGTCATGGTATTAAAAACTCAAATGTTTTGGAGAAATTAAAAAGGAAGAAGCCAGAAGATATAGCAAACCTACTGACCAACAAATTCCGCTCCGAATTTACCCCTCTGTTCCCCTCAATCTTCCCTCAGGAAATACCATCAAGTATAACTTCCCCTGCTGTCACTAGGAAACAGGTCCTTAATGCTCTCTCTCTGTCTCTCTCTCTTTCTCTCTCTCTCTAAAGCCAAGAACATTGCATCAGTGGTCCCAGACAGTATCCCAGGATGCCTTCTAATTAGCATGAAAAATGACCTACTGGAATTGCTGTTTAACTGTGCCTCATGAATGGCGAACAGCAACAGTCATTCCTCTACACAAAGGTGGGTCATCGACAGACCTTGGAAACTACAGATTCATAAGTCTCACTAGTCACATATGCAAAGCCATGGAAAGAATTATAATGAAAATGATCTGTAATGACACAGGAAAACTCCAGAAAATGTACCCAACTGAATTTGGTTTCATCATGAGCAGGTCATGCCTACTTAACCTGGTGGATGTCTTTGAGAATGTCACCAAAGCAATCGATGAGGGCAAAATGGTTCACACTAACAACCTTGACCTGGTCAAGCCATGTGACACAATACCCCACTCAAGCATTGTTAACAAACTCAAGAGGTTAGTTGCAAACCCCTAATGTCAGTGGGTGAATAGACAAATAGCTCAAAGACAGGACCCAGGAAGTTAGAATTGGGGCATTCACCCTCTACAAACAGGCCAGTTACAAGCGGACTCCCTCAGAGATTGGTGTTAGGATCACTCCTTTTTGGCATTTACTTCTCTGAAATCAAAGCCAATGTAAGTGGCCTCTGGCTGATTAAATTTGCAGATGATTAGAAATTAGAAACTGCCATTGAATTCCACACCAAGGGCTGACACAGACAAACAACTGGTGTTAGAGCCATGAACTAAACCTAAATGCCAAGAAATGCATAGTAGTAACCTTTGGGAAGTCATCCACCCCTGGAAACTATCATATTGAGAACACACCCCAAAGAGTTGAGCTAGTAGTTAGGGACTTAGGGACACACACTTTATTTATTTTATTTATTTATTTGCAATTTGATTACTGAGGAAGCCCACTGGGCCAAATTGACCCATTTTCAGTGGAGGCCCGGGGAGAAACGCTCCAAGATGCATTATACAATTTAGATACAACTGATAGTTAATATTAAAGATAATATTATGTAAAATAGTTAGTCATAAATGCATTCAATATCATGCATAGTTAACAAATTCATTAAGCTTGCAGGTAGGGATCATACAGTTTCATTTGAGGAAAATAGATATGTGTTAGATGTGCAAACAGTTTACATACAAACCTTTTAAGAAAATGTAAATACGCTTTACATACACACATCAACAGTAGAGTGCTATTTACAATATTTACAAGGTTGGGTTGTGTGAGGGTAGCTGTAGGAGTTGTTGAGAGCTTAGAGAGAAGCTATAGAAATTGTTGAGAGCTTAGATATGCTCATAGGAAGACAACTATGAGAGTTGTAGAGCTTGGGAACCAGAGAGAGAACCCCCGTTGATTAGGTTGGGTGAAGGCAGGTACATTTACATTTCCATTTTACATTTCCATTCCATACATATACAGTAATCTAGCCTGTGGCTATCATATGTTTACAGTAGTGAGGAAATCATTCTACTTTACACAACCTATAAACAAATGTATGGTATCTAGGTCCAACAAAGTCATTTCCACTGAATTTGGCATTCATCAGACCTGTCATTGAGTACAGTGCCCTTTTGGTTGTACCTAACCAAGCATATCCAAAAACTGGAACATCCACAGAGGTTCCTCACTAAAAGAATACAGGGCATAAGTAACATGTCCAATGCAGACTGCCTCAAGGCCCTATCCTTGTATTCTGTCTCCTACAGGCTGTTGATGGGAAATCTATGCCTGGCATACAAGGCATTTTCAAACCCCACTCTGATGGACGTCCAGCATATCCACAAAACAAACATCATCAGATTTACCAATTCTGATATAAATAGGACCTGCTGGAAAGACAGGCATGTATCCCAGAGACTATTCTGTTTGTTGAACAGGCTCCCCATCCATCTGAAGCAGGGTTCCTTCGTAACCCATTTCAAGTGTAACTTGGACAACTGGATGGAAAACGGGAAAGTCATGCCTGGTTTGGTACTTATGTCTCTAATGGACACTGGCAGCCTGTAAATAGTTCATCTCCCAGACCCCTGCTTGTAAATGTTTTATCTCCCAAACCTCTGCTTACATTACAAAGGGTACTACAACTTGTCAGAGTTTTGGGATGCTTGGCTAGGTTTAAAAAGGCTTTTGTGGTCATTATCCTAGTAAACACCTATGAACCTAAGAACAATATATAAAGCAGATTTTGAGAACCTGTCTCTTGAGTATTGACGACAAACTGATTCATCTCCTATAAATCTATCGAGGGATAAAACTGGGCAAACTTTGAGATCAAGGTGATTGCCTGATAAGTCTTTCTTTGAGATCAAAAAGGACAGTGTCATCCTGTAAAACTCTATCTGCATTATTATATATGATTTACTTCCCTCAGTTTTTGAACAAAAAGAAATCTTGCCATTCCGCAATGATCTAGATTCTTTCAAGGCAAACATATATGGGCTGGACTTGAGTTCAGTGTAAATTTATTTTGGCTGTGATGCCATACATCCAGAATATGGCAGTAGTTCAGAGTGCATTTTCTTAATTGCTATGTCTTACATGTAGATTTATAGAGGGATGGTAGCTGGGGCTAAGGATGAGCTTCAGATTTACACAAAAGCAATGTGAAGGCCTACAGTCTACTTTATTCTGGCGAAAATGAAAGCTAGCACTTCTTTATGATTGAAACTTGCAAATCTCCAGGGGCAAATGTCTTACAAACTTCATCAATCTAGTCCAGAGGTTCACAGGCAAATTTCAATTAAATTTTAACTCCTCGCATACAGAGCCACTGAAGAAATCTGGGCTAACTTGCATGAAATTCCTCCTCCTATGTTACATGAGTGGAAAGCAATTATTTTCTCAACGGTCACCACACAAATGCTTAGAGGTCACCAAGGCCTTGTCTCTTAAAAAGACCATTAGTCTGTTTGGTTTATCATTTAGATTTTGTATAGTCTTCTTTAACTTAGCCCTTTTGTCTATTCCTAATATTGACCATGTACTAACTTTGTATTTTCAGCATCACCTTTTGTAAAGCGTCTTCCTTTCAGCTTGGAAAAAAGCAATGTTACAAATAAAAGATTAGCTGTTTGCCTGTTATCCCACTTAACTCATTCATTTCTCCTCCTGGAAATCACTGACTGGACCTACAGAGTGGACACACCAATCCACCTCCTATCCTGTATTGAAGTGGGCCATAAGGCTTGGGAGCACTATAATCCACTCACCTCTTGCCAAAGCTCACCGGCTTCCCCAGTATAAGTCGAGGTGGAGTTTATCCCCTTAACCAGGATGAGAGCTGAAGCACTTTCATTCCTTGGGACAGGCATACCAGACAAGTCACTCATGAGATACAAGAGTGCTGAAGTAGGGAGCAGATCATTTAGAAAGCCTAGTGGACCTCCTCCACAAATGAGATCCAAAACCTTTTAGCATCTGTCCAGAAATTTGGAAAAAACAGACTGGCCTTGGGGAATGTACCTGACTCTGCAAACACATCACCCCAAGCATGGGAATTACTTCCACACCACAATGCACTGCATGCTTACCAGGCCTAAACTCCAAAGATGTAATACCTACTATTTCTTTAAGGTGCTGCCCAAGCAGATGACAAGAGTTGTCTCCCTGTCTCCAGGATGTACAAGCAGAAGGCAGTCACTTATTCCTTTTCTCCTTCCACGCTCCTTCCAGCAACTGAGTTACTTTGTACATGGGTTGGCTGAGTCGCATGTAGGGCTTCTTTGCTTTGCACCATGGGAGAAGGAATTCTAGTATGGAAATGAATGCAAAGAGATGTTAGTCAAAGATTAGTTTACTGATTTTTTCCACAGGATTCACCACAGAATCTAGTTATCAGTTATTCTTGATTAAAGGGATCATTGCAACCATTGAAAGTGCATTTACATATTTACCTAGTTATTTGCTATTTGGGAAGATCAAACAAGATACATTGCATTTTCATCAGAGGCTTGTAGAGAAGAGCTCCACAACATGACTAAAAACAGGTCCAGCTACAAATGTTAACATAATAAACTAAGACAAATTGAATAACATATTCTACACATCAGTGCAGGCAATGTGAAAAACAGAAAATATGTTTCTGAATGTCTAGTAGAAAAGTTGCCCTCTACATTTTTAAATAAAGATTAAGGTATCTCAGAGAATTCCTCTTTTTCTAAGATATAGCTGTCATACAGATAGTGTATTTAAGTAGTAGGAATGTAAAGGGGTAGCAGTTGTATTAAGTAGCAGGGATGTAAGGAGGCAGCAAGTGAAGTCCCCCCTTACAACGCAATAAGTGTTGGAGCCAGTTTGGAGGGTCCATATTTAGGTGGTTGCAGTTTTATGGTTGCGTTTCTTACTGCTAAACATACTGTGTTATGTTTTAGTTGTGGAGCCCAAATAAAGCTATACAGAAATGAATAGGTATTTTATTCATTTATTTATTAAATCATATGTGTCTCTTTCGAAGAAAGAATCTTGCTGTGTGTTTCTGTTTTTTTCTTTCTATTATTTTTTTTGGTTTCACATAGTAGTTCATTTTGCCTGTATACTGAAATAATAAAATGTAGAAATAATACAAGTACTTTTAAAACCTCAAAGCATGAGATGAAAGGATCATAAGCAAACAAAGAGGTTAAATCATACTCCAATTATGGCCACAAAAAGCAAGTTGAAAACAGGTGGGTTAACAGGGCTTTTCTAAATGTCATCTTGTGAGATAATGTATATACATCTATTGCAATACAAATTACAGAGTTTAGATACTACAGCTGAGGTGCTGTGGTAGCGTTGTCGCCTCACAGTAAGATGTTGTCCTGTTCGATTCTAAGCTAGAGCTTCTTCTGTGTGGAGACATGCGTGAATGGGTGTACCTTCGTTGAAGGTTGTGTGTCAGAGCTGGCAACTCGGCACGTAAAAATCTACTGCCAATCATTAGCGGACCGGAGTTCTGCTGTGGCGACCCCTAACCAGGAAAAGCCAAAAGACACAACAAGATACTACAGCTGAGAACAGGGTATCTGCAGAATGTTTTATGTTAGGAGAACAGATTTGAAGGCTAAACTGATGCACAGGGGATATACCTTTCAACTTTGCAGAAAACAAGGACAAAGGTCTTGAAAAACAGGGGCCTCTGGAAGAAAATCAGGGATGCCTAATTAATGTAATTTGTATATGCATATGCTTACAGTTCTAGCTATTTCAAACAGGTTTGTAGAATGACACATACACATGCATGCACACATACTACCTCCCTCCCAGCACACACACACACACACACACACACACACACACACACACACACACACACACACACACACACACGTACATATACAAACCTACTCACAAACCCATAAAATACAGATCCACAGAGAGCTCATTTTACACCCTTGAACACTAAGTTCAGAAGTTAAAATGAAGTTACTGTCTGAGATGTTACATCATCTGTGCAATGCCTTCAGATTCAGGAGAGGAACAAAAACAAAAAAAAAGTCTGTTTCTGGTGCTCTTGACTGCACCCCCCAACACCATGCACCTGAGGTGGCTGACCCATGTCAACCAGCCCTCGCTGCACGTCTGATAAAATAATAATGATAGTGACATGATAAACAAGAAGATATGTTATGCATAGTTTGTCTCTGTTTTGAAAAATCTGTGCAGTAAAACTGGCTCCCCTGAATCACACAGATGCTGAAACACACACACACACACACACACACACACACACACACACACACACACACACACACACACACACACACACACACACACACACACACACACACACACACACACACACACACACACACACACACACACACACAAGACATGAAGGGGCAGTGGGATTTTCACATAGCTGCTCCAGTGGCCAAAAGTAAAAGTAAAATCAGTTCCAGAACAAGAAGGCAGGAAGGCAGTAGCTAATGGGAAACTTAATTACTCAAAGTGGATCTGCCACACCCTTGATGTCTCATACAGCTGTTGAAAAGGTGCTAAAAGGGCTGATTTGCACTAAAGTAGACTTTATACTCAGAGTTGGGCTCTCCTTTCCACCATTTAGACTACAAATGGAAAACATTGCCACACAAACAGAAGTCACTCCATATAAACAAAAGAACGCTTGCTTATTTCCTCTGAACAGATGCCAGGAGTATCTTCTAGTTTACTTTCAGTAAATTCAAATTATCTTTTCTTACTGTTTTTCTTTGATCACCTTCTAATGATGTGCATAATTTACCCAGAGTCAGGTGGTCTGTATTCGACTCATTCTAGTAAACACACTTTGAATCATTTATTCAAAACTTTTTTGGTGGAAGAAGTAGCTTCTGTTGATTATGGTGCCAAAGGCAGTTTGGTTTTACTTTTTGTATAAAGGAAGTATTTGCATCATAACTATGGGCTTTTAATCAGCTGTTTCCTGGGAGACTAAGGTTTTATTCCCTCAGCCTTCATTTGCCTGCAGTGCGACTCTGAGCAAATCATTTCACCAAGCCAACACCTCTAAAAAGGACACTTGCATCTATTGGGCGTACCAGGTTAACAAATAAATAAAATAAAAAAAAATACAGTGAAATATAATAACATATGATAGCTTCTAAGATGGACTGGGTTTTGATATTAAGGAAAGAAACTGATCCTCCATGATTATTCCTTCCATCTGATTAGTATATAATTAAAGGTAGTTATGAGTTCATCTGTACAGTCTGAGACATATTACTTCTGCTGCACAAATAATTTCCATGCCCTTAATTATTTCCCTCAGTAATTCTCACTAGAATATGTATCAGCCTTATCTCTGAACCTTTGAAAATGTATGAGTCTGCTTTTATTCACTTTTACCACCATTTCTCCATTTGCTTGTCATTGCATGTGTGCTGTCTCTCCCTGTTTAATCTCCTTCCTCAATTGCTACTTTTATTTTATTATAACATCAAGTATCCTTTTGCTTGTCCTCGCATGTTAGCTGTCTCTGAATCTGTACCCTCTCCCCTCCATTGCTACTTTTCGTCTGTTCTCTCTAAGTGACATGTTTCAGTACCACAGAGTTCCTACAGTTACCATCCAAGGATTTTCCTGAAAAACAGATATAGGCTTTGTGGGATCTACCAAGTTAGCACAGTGGAATTAATGTTTATATTGCATCATGAAAACAGGAATTGGTTATCTACATGATCTACATGATTCAATAAATTTAGCGCTGCTACTGGCAAACACCACCACCTCTTTTCTTATCTGCTACCATCCACTAAGAGAAAGCACATCCCTTTTTGATACCTATATCTCATTGAGGTACTACAGTCAAACTCTGAATGCTATTGATGAGTACAAATGGTGCGTGTTAGAATTTACACAGCAAGAAAAACATAGACCTTTCTTTTACTACTTAAATAAATGCATAAACATAGAGCAGAATATCTTGAGTCTGTCTGAAAGTATATGTCTACCGTTATAGGAGTTAATACAGTTTGTACTTTTCTGTAATATGCATTCCATAGCTGAAGAAAGATGCCTCAATACTTTAAAAAACAATAGAAAAGGAATTTAGTACCAGATACTCTTTCCATTGCATAAAGGGTAGGTATAAGATGTGAAATCTGAAGAAGGAGCATATATATGTGTGGACACATGTCTGCTGTCCTAGTAAGACTTGAGGATAAAGTCCTTTGTAGAAAGACATTCCACAAGATTGATTCTTTGTGGAGAAATAAGGAAAGGGGCAGAGAAACTGAATTAAACTAAGTATAAACTAAACAGAGAAAAGATAACCCTCAGCTGAATGCTGCTCATGTGAGCAGAGACGGACTGCAGTTCATATGTAAGTTGAATTAAAAAAAAATATTCAAGTTTTATTTGGACAAAACTCATCAAGACAGCAAAGGGTAATGTACATAAAAAAATGCCAATATAAATTATGACCTATATTCTGATTTTCCTGATCCAAGCAACACAGCTCAGTAAGAATAAATAATCCTAATGTCTGTTGCACACTTATCACTAGATGGTATGAATAAAACAATTAGGGATTATACATAACTCAAACACAGAATAACATCCTATTAGAGTGCAAGCCTAAGCAGCAGGTAGAATTTACACAATCTATGGATGAACTGCCTAGCAACAGCAACTGGCTTTATTACATAATAGTAATGTATTATATAACATCATTATATCTAATTAGGGATTAGATAGATGCCAGTGCTGTATAAATGAAGTATCAAGCTTTACAACAATGGAAACTTAATGATTTTTTTAATTTGTTTATGCTGAAGTCTACTACCTTGATTATGATGCTATTTTTGCAGCTGCATTAGCTTGTCTCTTGATTTCAGTTCAGTTTTTGCAGACTTCACCCAGATGGTAAAATATTCATTTTGTATTTTGTACATAAATATAATAATTTTTATCTCATTTGACTTACTGAGTGTCTCATAGTAATATTACATTCTTGTACATTTTGTTTTCTGTTGTTTCTGAATCATGGCTGAAAGCTGCATGCATTCATGAGTTCAGCAAATGAGTGAGCAAAACTTATTAATTTGCTTTTTTAAGAATTTAACATGTAAAGAAAAAGAATATAACTCTATTCCGGTTGAAAAAGATGTGTGATACAATAGATTTCCACTCTGATGGTACATTAAAAGGCCATTTATGAGATAACAACTGTCAAAACATCAAAGAGTCACTGAAAACGAAAAAAAGAAAATCTGATTCTGCTGCAAAGTGAAGGAAAATGTAGAGAAACTGACTGTATTGCCATCATAAGCAAATGGAGAGACATGGCCACAGAATAAACTCCTGCTTTTTAGTGCAATCTTATTGGGTAGCAGAATGGTTTCTGAGAGGAAGAAATATTTCCTTGGAATCCTTTTATATGACTTTTGATACACGGAGTTGCATAAGTAAGCAAATTATTTGCATATCATCAACTACTGTTTATTATATAATGTATAATCAAGCATCTGAAGTGTACAGATTGTGAGCTTTGCATATGTGTCAGACTCTTATTCTGTGGTTTTGGAGTGTTCTTCAGTAGTGTTCTTTTGATTTTGCTACAGCTTTGTATATGTCACAGACTCATATTCATAAATGCCATACATAACATACAAACCAAACAGGTAAATGTTTATAAGGAAAATATAGTAAGCCGATCTACATGAACAAATAATATATGATCCTCCTTTTATCAATCACTGGAACAACACCAGAAGACCTCCTGCCCTGACATGCAAGCTACACATACAAGAGCCAGCTGGCACTAGAAGAAGAAAAATGCATTGAAAGTAGAGCTCATGGAGGAGGTGAATACTCCATGGGTAATACGTCACCAACTGTTGCAGTCCAGCAAACCTACTTACTGTTATCTGACTGATGTACACTGTCCTTAGTATCTTCTTTAAAATGTTAAAAAGTAATAACCTCAGACTTTATATGGAAAGTGACTATGGTATTTAACAACAATGGGTGGTATGTACATCTATATTTAATTACTGATGATTTGGTTGGCTAGAACTGAGCCCTAGCTTACCTTTCTAAACCACATTTCCCCAGATAACAGGGAGGAATCTCCAGAATCCACCTGAAATCTGTTTGAAGAGACCTCCTCAAATATTAATTTACCATAACATAATAAGGATGCCCCATGTCTCAGCTGGTAGGACAGGATAAAAAAAACTGCATATATTTCCCATTTCCACATTCTCAACTTGAACAATCCTAATGGAATGCCATCACCTTTTGGTGCAAGCAATCCGGTATCCATTGCCATTTAAAAGATGATTTGAAATGGGTAAAGAAACAATGCTTATAGGGGAATGGCAGTTTCAAGTGCCACATAAGTCTTGCAGAAATGACACATAGTAGTCTAGCATATTTCTTCCTTCATCCTGCTCTCATTTATTCCCTGTCAATTAATATAAATATTTTATAGTAACTGTGTTTTAATACCAGTTCTTTCCACTGTTTGTAGCTTTATATCTTAGGCTTCTACATCTCTACCTCTATCATTCCTCCCCAATGTGCCTGATCTAAAAATGCTCATAGTTGCATTCTTGAACTAACATTTATTTTTCACATAGATTTAAGGAGTCAAATACTGCCAGAAAGTCTGTCATCATAATATCCCCCACCACCTATATGCATTTATCTTCCTGTTCTCTCCAATGGACACCATGATCCCATTGCGTACCCCCTGTCTATCCAATAAGCTCACTCTTTAACTAACTGCAAATACCACTCTGTCCTACACATTGCTTCACTGTACATCAAGAATCAGAAAGAACTCTTAAACATATTTTTTAATGTTTTATTTCATTTTAAAACAAAAGAATAATCATTTACACAATTTCATGAAACTATGCACATACTAAAAACAATTCTAATATAATTAATACTTTTCTAATATGATAAGCGTTGTAATTTTTCCCAAGGAAATAATTTATGTGCCACATTTTTGGTTCTCTACTGATTTTACTAAACCGAAAATTCATTATTGAATGAGATATGTGTCTTTGTTTTCCAATTTTTTTGTGATGATTTTTCTAGGTATTGCTAAAATGCTCCAATGAAGAGGTATTTCTGATACTGGAATCATTTATGGTATAAGTGTGTTAAACAAAATAAGAGAATCTGAGGTGTTAGACTTATCTGACCACAATGCTCTACAAACGTTTCTGAAGTCAGTCCAAAATGGAAGGACTATTCTACAACAAATTATCATTTGTTGCTAATCAGGATTAATGTCTATCTCATATCTCCAACATTTTGTGTTTTCTGATGTATAGATAACATCTATATTTTGAGGTGTGAGAAAACTTTTATGTATAAATTTCCATGTAAGTATTTTCCAGTATGGAGAAGATGTGTGTTTGCTGCTGATTTCAATATTAGTTTTTTATTATCCAAAAATTTTTCGTTATTAATTTTAGCAGAGTATGACCAGATTGAGCTATCAAATAAGACAAATTCAATTCTTAGGATTTTGTAAATGATTGATGAGTAAATATTATTAGAGGATTTGTTATTAATATTAAAAGTTTTAGAATTTTTGGAATCTGAGTATTTTGTGTATTGAATGCTACTTTGATTTATCTTGTATAAATTCTTTACGTGTTTGCAAGTCTAACCAACTATTTTCTGTGCTATATTTTGTAGTTAAATAGTCTGCAGAATGTATTTTGTTTCCTGACAATAATTGATGCCAATGTATAAGCCCATTTTCCATCAAATCTATAATCTTTTTGGGTATTAAAATATATTAGACACCTGCTTGTGTAAGCTGTTGGGAACAATATTATTGATAGACCTTTACATAAATAATTTATGTAAGAATGTGATTCATAAATGGAAAGTGGATATATTAGTGTTTTTCTTTCAGTAAATAACCTTTTGTAATCCATATAAATAAATGTTTATCAATATTTATAAATGGCTCAATTATATTTTAATTGCTTTGTGTTATCAATGTTTCATGAATTGATTTCCAGCATGAGGTAAAAGAAGAATCTAACCATATGCAAACTGTTTTTATAATAATAGATGTAATATGTAGTTCAATGTTAGAGGATAGCTATACCTCCCTCTTCCCAACCTAAAGTGTGCTAATGTTGGGATATTCTAGTTTTTTGGGGTACCACAAGAACTTTATTAAAATGGAGTTTAACTTTTTTATAATTGCGTTTGATGGGGAAGTATTTTAATGATGGGCTGATGTATAACATCTTCAGTAATACTATCATTTTAATTAGAGTTATCCTCTTCTCAAAAGTAAAGAATAATGTGTTCCATCTTTATGTTAATTTTGTTATAGTATTAATTACTTGCTGATAATTAGTTGTTATTGATTGTTTATAGGTTGAGTCAATGATTATTCCTAAATATTTTATTTGAGAATGTCCCCAACCTATCTGTTATCTGTTTGTTTATTAACAATATCTTTGTTTTATTTTGATTGAATTTTAAACCTGATAATTTTTAAAAGAAGCAAAAACTTGATTGAGAAAAAACACTTTATAAATAGCAAAGCTTTCGGGTAAAACCCTTCCTCAATACTAATACATAAAATACAAAATCACAAGATTTAAATACAGGTTGATGATCACATGACCAGCAGCCCAACAGTCATGTGACAAGATATTTAAAACACACAAACATGAGAAGATATATAAAAAGGTACAATATAAAAATATAAAAAATATAATATAATATAATATATAAGAACAAAACATCAAAGTTTAGTGCTCTGTAGTCTAACCAACACAGGTTTAAGACTAACCATGTTATTTAAGCCTGGAGGATGATCAGAAATGAGCCTAAGTATCCACTCATACTCCTTAAGCTCCAAAAGATTATTACTATCCCCACCCCTAAGCGTAGGGTAAATGGCATCAATAACTTTAAAAACAAATTTATGTTCACTACCACAAATAACCATATGCTTATATAACACATTTCTGTCACATCCCCTCCTAATTTCTGACTTATGTTCAGTAGTACGCTCTTTGAGTTTGCGAGTGGTCTTACCTACATAAAAGGAGGAACACAGAACACAAGTAGCTAAGTAGACCACAAAAGATGAACTACAAGTTGCAGATAGCTTGAAGCTATAAATTTTACTACTAACAGGATGCTTAAATACACTACTATTTTTACTAATAATGTCAGAACAACATACACAATTTAAACACTTATATGTGCCAGGATTAACAGAAACAGATAAAGGCAAGGATCTACTAAAATCTTTAAAGCATAAATTAATTGAAGGTGCTATCCATACTAGTGTATATAGGAAGGATGTATATTCTGGTAGATATATTCATTATAATAGTATGCACGTTCCACATGTTTTTAAGGGCATTGTGACATCTCAGTTTAGTAGAGTGAGTAGATTAAATACCGATGATGGTTTTTTCACTTTGCAGCTTGATGAGATGACTGAAGATTTTTTATCTAGTGGATATGATCCACATTTATTATCAACCCTGAAGGCTAACTTTGAAACCTATCTTTATAGAAGGTAAATGTAGTTTGACCACTAATAGATATTAAAATTCAGCGGTCAGGTATGTTACTTCATATAATGCTAAGACACGTTATGTTAAACAGATTATTCAAAAAAACTGGGTCATTCTCATGGCATCAGTTGAGGTTAAGGGTATTTTAGGGGATAGACCCTCTTTTGTATATAGGAACATGAAGACCCTAAAGAACACTTTATGCTTTAAAGATTTTAGTAGATCCTTGTGTGTGTGTGTGTGTGTGTGTGTGTGTGTGTGTGCGTGTGCGCGTGTGTGCGTGTGTGCATGTGTGTGTGTGTGAGAGAGGGAGAGAGAGATTCTGTTGATACGTTTTCCATAGCTAAGGCCACTGGTACTGTTATAAGGAGATTTTCATGGCTGCATTCTCAGAACCTTCCAGATGATGATCAAACTGAGATGTGAAATTCTCCCTTGGATAGAGATATAGTGTTTGGCTCTTCTGCTACAGAGGTGATCAAAAATGTGATGAAAGAGGCAAGCTGATCCAGGGAAGCTCCAAGATTTTTCAGCTCTCCTTTTTCAAATTGTCCAAGTGATTTTCTTTCTCCTCTTCCATTTTTGGCAGAAAATGAAATAAACAGGCTTAACAGAATTTAGGTAAACAGATGCTTAAGAAGGAATGGCAAGGGAGCTACAAAAAGAAGTCTGTAATCTCCCAAATCCAAAGAGAGTCCAAAATATATGAATGACTTATTCAAGAGGCCTTGTAACCCACTCCCAGCCTGGGCTCTATTTTCTTCCAGAAAGTCTTATTCTCCATTTTTCTCTTTGGCAACAGATTGCTTCAGGCAAATGGGTTGCAAATGGTGTTCATCAAGGTTACAGATAGCAGTGGGAGGAAATTCATCCTTTCCAGAGGGGTCATTTCTCATTAGACTCTTGTTTTCACCAGTTCTTCATTGCATGCTGTCCCAAGGACTGATAGAAAGAATACCTCAATCCAAAGTGAGGAAGAGTTTTTATTCAAGTATGCTCCTAGTGCCAAAAAAGAAAATGCTTGGAGACCAGTTCTGGAACTTTCTTTCCTAAACCTGTTTGGGATAGTGCCCTTACTCAAAATGATGTCACTTCACAACCTGTTACCTCTTCTTCCTCTTTCTAGTTTCCTGGTAACACTAGATTTATAAGTTGTTTTGATCACATCTCTTTTCATCCAGACTTCACATGCTTCTGAAGGGTTTATAGGTCTGGATCACGTTATCACTTCTCTGCCTTAACATTTGCAAAATCCCCTGTACCAAGAGTATTCACAAAGTGTCTTCCTCCAGTTATTGCTCATTGCAAGCTACAGGGATTCCACATTTTTCCATATTTAGAGGACTTACTTATCTTTGCCGAGTCTTTTTCAAAATGCCAGAAATCTCTCTCGGGTGAGAGATCTCTTACACAAGCCGGGATTCAAAAATAACAGTCAGAAGTCTTTTCTTGACTCCCTCACAAAGGATTGTAGTCCTGGGATCAACTAGAACCTCAGTTCAAAGATCTTTTCTTTCACAGTAAAAAAAAAAACAAAAAACAAAAAAACAATCCTTGTTTAGATCTGTTTCCACTGCTTTCCACACAGATTTCTATCATTGTTAGGGAATACCTCAGGATTTGGAATCACATGGCATCTATGAATCTCATGATACCCCTGTCAAGACTCCAAATGAGAAAGATTCAGTGGTTTCTGAAATCTCTTTGGTCCGAGAATCAACACCCTTTATCTTTTCAATTCCCAGTGTGGGAAGGTTGTCAGAAGAGAAATCTTTTGGTGGGGATAACAGATATCCTTAAATTCAAGTCTCTCCTTCTTCCTCCCTGCCCCAAAGCACACAGTCACCACAGATGCTTTGGACTTTACTTGGAGTTCAGGTTCAGGAAGAATGAAAGAGACAGGGTATGGATCACCAAGGACAGACACAAGCACGTAAATATATAGGTGATGTTTGCCCTGCTCAAGACATTCAACTCTCTGAACCAGTCTTGGCTCTCATGATCTCTTCAAGTGGTTTCAGACAATACAGCAGTCACGTGGTCCATCATGAAGCAAGGGAGAACCAGGCTGTTCCCACCTTTGCAGAGTAGCCATGTTAGATTAGGATGTAGCTTCACAGCACAGTCTTATGCTACATACATCCTATATTCCATCAAAGAAAAACTATGCAAAACAAGCTGAGCAGGACCAGGTTAGACCCTCACAAATGAAAATTTGATCAGGGCATCTTCCAACATTTGATTCATCTGTGGGAAGTTCCTGAAATAGGCCATTTTGATTCCTCTTTGAACAATCAATTGGTAAAATTCTGTTCCGGGATGCTGTGCAAGAAGGTCTGGAAGGCAGATGTCTTTTCTTTTCTTTGGACAACAATGTTTCTGTATGCTGTTCCACTTTTTCCACTAATATCCAGGGTACATCTTAAAATTCAGAAGGAATCCCCCACAATTATTGTGGTGACCCCCTTCTGGCCCAGGCAACCATGGTTCTCCCTTCTTTTGGAAATGGATATGGGGATTTATCACAAGCTTCCATACAGAATGGATCTAAACACACAAGAATGGAGGTGTTTGGTACACTCCAACAGCAATCATTTTCAAATGCCTGCTTGGATGATAAGGTCTTAATTCCTTTTACATACTACATCAGTGATCATTCGAACATTTACTGTTAGGGTAGGTTCAACTTACACAGCTGTACTTTTATGGTGTGTTTTTGATATTATTGTAAATATAAAGATCAAATCTGAGTTTGTCTTCTATTGTCACACCTAGTAATTTTATTTGGGAGGCAACTTCAGTTTCTGTATAATTAAGGGAAAAGATTTTAAAGTGGGTAGTATTTTGGCCATGTGTTTTGGGGGGGGGGGGTGAATATGAGTAGTTTGGTTTTGTTATTATTTAATAGAAGGTTGGCATTAGTGAACAAACTCTTGCATTATTTGCTTGAAATGTGACAATTTATCAGATGTGTGTATAAGAGTAGAGTTGTCAGCAGATAGGATTACTGAGGTTTGACAGGAGCCAGTGTACAAGTTGTTGAAAATATTGAAAAGGAGGGGCAGAGAATGGAACCTTGGGAGATGCCTGAAAGATTGGGTAGGTATGGACAGAGGCAGAGAGAGAAACAGAGAGAGAGAGAGAGAGAGACAGAGAGAGCCTTGCCATTTTACACATTGTTCACTGTTAGGAAGATAGCTATTGAAGCAATTGATGGTTGAGGGTGATAGTTCAAGGGATGATAATTGTAGCAGAGTTTAGAGTGGGAGACTGTATCAGAGGCTTTAGAGAGGACAAGGAATAAAGAGGAGACAATATTGCCTGAGTCCTTTGCTTTATTTACAAGGATAGAAGTGTTGGATTGTACTGTGTATGTATCAAAAGTCACATTGAGTAGAAGTAAGGAGATGGTTTTGAAGGAGATACTAGAGACATTGTTTATAGATGCATTTTTCTATGAGTTTAGAAAGAGGGAAGGTAGTGCAGTGAGCAGGAAATAGGATCATAGGTAAATACTAGGCTAGCTACTATTGTGAGGCAGTTTAAGCATAGCCAATTTTTCTTTTTGTGCTTAAAATAACCTATCTTATTTGGTTACAGATTGGTCTTACCCATCCTCTGGTGGATAATTATATATTATCCATAAAGAGAGTAAATGGAAACATAGCATAGATAATTTGATGGTATCCATGCATGGTATAAAGGATTTATGAGCTGCATCTGTACAGGAGGCAGTCCTGGGGTAAATTTTCTGTTTCCCATCCATAGGTCTAAGTTGCAGTTGAAAATGGACAGGGATGTACTTTGTTTTATGTGGCTGTAGAGTCTGTTGCTAGCAGCAGCATCCTTTGCGAAATATACGTGTCCCTCCAAAACATTCTGTTGATGTTAAAGAACAGGTTTAGATCCCTAGACACAGTGTTTCTGATGAAATTTGACTTGGTGATGTGCAGTAAATCTATCAGTAATGGGTGAGAGGATGCCTTGTATGCCAGACACAGGTCATCTCTTAGCGGTCTGTAGGATACTGAGTACAGCGACACTTTATTTGAAATTTTGTAAAATGTGATTCTTCATTTGATTTTCCCCCTTTAAGTAGGGGAATGATATGGGATATTTTCCAGATGGAGGGAACATGTTTTTCCTGTATAGATTCTATTCATGATGATGCTTACTGCGCAAGCTATGCCATCAGGTTGTTGGAGGAGGTGGGACTTAGTTTCAGTTTAAGAGGTAGTTTTTTTTTATTATGCTGGTGGTTACTGGAGTTAGAGTGCAGGGCAAGTGAGTAGTGCAATCAGACTGGTTTAGATATGAATGTATGGGAGCATTGGCTGGTGTTATGAAATTTATGGGTAATTGACCAAAGAGTTGGTAGAGGTAGATGTTTGTGGTTAAGGAGGCAATACTTTCAATGAAGTAGATATTGAAATTTGTTGCAGTTTACAGTGGAGATGGGCTAGGTTCTTTTTTTTTTGTATTTTGGTTCAGAAGGAAATTGATTG